>NC_079393.1:29015167-29079861 GCF_029220125.1 Pseudoliparis swirei
ACCTCCACGATCCATCAGGCAGATGGCGGTGGGGTGGACTAGTGGGTGGAGTCTCAACAGTGGGCGGAGTCTCAACAGGACAGTGGCGTAGTCAGGAACAGGAATTCCACAACCCAAACCTCGATGATCCATCAGGCAGATAGGATCTATGCCGTCTCATAGGGTCCGATGACCCCATGAGACGTGAAGTCACAAAGGACTCCGGGGAGAAAGCAGAGTTAGTAACGTGTGATTGAGAGATGAAAATTCATCCTTAAGGAGAGAAAAAAGAGGAGATAGGTACTCAGTGCATCCTAAAACGTCCCCCGGCAGCTATCAGCCTATAGCAGCATATCAAGGGGCTGGACCAGCTGAACCTGATTCAGCCCTAACTATAAGCTCTGTCAAAGAGGAAGGTCTTAAGTCTACTCTTAAACGAGGTGACTGTCTGCCTCCCGGACTGAAATTGGAAGCTGGTTCCATAAAAGAGGAGCTTGATAACTAAAGGCTCTGGCTCCCATTCTACTTTTTAAGACTCTAGGAACTACAAGTAGTCCCGCATTTAGTGAGCGTAGCTCTCTAGTGGGGCAATATCGTACTACAAGCTCCTGAAGATATGATGGAGCATCACCAATCAAGGCTTTGTACGTTAAGAGAAGAATTTTAAAAGTGATTCTTGATTTTACTGGGAGCCAGTGCAGAGCAGCTAGTGCAGGAGTGATGTGATCTCTTTTCTTAGTTTTAGTGAGAACACGAGCTGCAGCATTCTGGATCAACTGGAGGGACCTAAGAGATTTATTAGAGCAGCCTGATAATAAGGAGTTGCAGTAATCCAGTCTCGAAGTAACGAACGCGTGAACCAATTTTTCTGCATCTTTTTGAGACAAGATGTGCCTGATTTTTGAAATATTACGTAGATGAAAGAATGCAGTCCTTGAGATTTGCTTTACGTGGGAGTTAAAGGACAAGTCCCGATCAAAGATAACGCCAAGATTCTTTACAGTGGTGTTGGATGCCAGGGCAATGCCGTCTATAGAATCCACATCACCAGATAATTGATCTCTGAGGTGCTCAGGGCCGATTAAAATTACTTCGGTTTTGTCTGAGTTTAACATCAAGAAATTGCAGGTCATCCATGTTTTTATGTCTTTAAGACATGCTTGAATTTTACCGAGTTGGTTGCTCTCCTCTGGTTTTATCGATAAATATAGTTGAGTATCATCTGCATAACAATGAAAGTTTATGGAGTGTTTCCTGATAATATTGCCCAAAGGAAGCATGTATAAGGTAAATAAAATTGGTCCAAGCACAGAACCTTGTGGAACTCCATGATTAACGTTGGTGGTTATCGAGGCGTCATCGTTTACAAATACAAACTGAGATCGATCTGATAAATATGATTTAAACCAAATTAGTGCCGTGCCTGAAATGCCAATCGACTGCTCCAGTCTCTGTAACAGGATGTCATGGTCAATGGTGTCGAATGCAGCACTAAGGTCTAACAAGACCAGGACAGAGAGGAGTCCTTTATCTGCTGCCATTAAGAGGTCATTTGTAATTTTCACCAGTGCTGTCTCGGTGCTGTGGTGTTTTCTAAATCCTGATTGAAATTTCTCAAATAAACTATTATGATGTAGAAAGTCGCACAACTGATTTGCGACCACTTTCTCAAGGATCTTGGAGAGGAAGGGGAGGTTAGAGATCGGTCTGTAGTTAGCCAACACCTCTGGATCCAGAGTGGGCTTCTTCAGGAGAGGTTTAATAACAGCCACTTTGAAGGAGTGTGGTACGTGGCCTGTTAGCAGAGACACATTGATAATATCTAATAGAGAGCCGCCAATTAAAGGCAAAACGTCTTTAAGCAGCCTCGTCGGGATGGGGTCCAAGAGACAGGTAGATGTGTTAGAAGTAGAAACCGTTGAAGATAATTGGTCACGGTTGATGGGAGAAAAGCCCTCCAAATATACACCAGGGCATACAGCGGTTTCCAAGGCCATTCCACTTGAGGACAGATTGGCACTGGTTATGGGCAAGAGAATATTAATCTTGTCCCTAATAGTTAAAATCTTTTCATTAAAGAAGTTCATAAAGTCATTACCACTAAGGTTTATAGGAATGCTCGGCTCCAGAGAGCTGTGACTCTCTGTCAGCCTGGCTACAGTGCTGAAGAGAAACCTGGGGTTGTTTTTATTTTTCTCTATTACTGATGAGTAATAGGCTGCTCTGGCATTACGGAGGGCCTTCTTATATGTTTTAAGACTATCTCGCCAAACTAAGCGGGATTCTTCGAGATTAGTTGAACGCCATATGCGTTCAAGCTTTCGTGACGTATGCTTCAGTTTGCGGGTCTGAGGGTTATACCAGGGAGCAAACCTCCTCTTCCTCACTGTCTTCTTCTTCAGAGGGGCTATCGAGTCCAGTGTCATTCTCAAAGAGCCTGTGGCACTGTCAACAAGATGATCAATCTGGGACGGACTAAAGTTAGACCAGGAGTCCTCTGTTATATTGAGACGTGGTATCGAATCAAATACAGAAGGAATCGCTTTAAATTTAGCTACAGCACTGTCAGTTAGACATCTGGTGTAGAAACTTTTGACTAACGGAGTACACTCCGGTAGTATAAATTCAAAAGTTATGAGGTTGTGGTCTGACAGAAGAGGATTCTGTGGGAAGACGTTCAAATGCTCAATGTCAACGCCATAAGTAAGAACAAGATCAAGCGTGTGGCCAAAGCTGTGAGTGGGTTTCTGTACTCTCTGACAGAAGCCAATCGAGTCCAACAAGGAGATGAATGCAGCACTAAGGCAATCATTATCAACATCCACATGGATATTAAAATCTCCAACAATAATAACTTTATCGGTTTTAAGAACCAAACTTGATATAAATTCTGAGAATTCAGATATAAACTCTGAATATGGACCTGGTGGCGGTACAGAATCACAAATCGAATTGGCTGTAGTGTTTTCCAGGTTGGATGTGAAAGACTAAGAACAAGGCTTTCAAATGAGGTGTAGTGTAATTTTGGTTGAGGATTAATTAATAGGCTCGATTCAAAGATGGCTGCTACTCCACCTCCTCGACCGGTGCCTCGAGGAATGTGAGTATTAATATGACTTGGAGGAGTCGATTCATTCAGGCAGACATATTCTTCATGGCTCAGCCAGGTTTCAGTTAGGCAACATAAATCAATGTGATTATCTGATATTAAATCATTTAGTAACACAGCTTTAGATGACAGAGATCGAATATTTAGGAGACCACATTTAATAGACCTATTTTGTTGCACTGCTGAAATAATGGTGTTAACTTGTATAAGGTTATTGTGTACGACTCCTCTTCTGCTTACTTTTAATTTATTTAATTGAAGTGGCCGTGGGACAGACACAGTCTCTACTCTAAAGTCATGGGTGGGTAACTGCTCGAATGGAAGAGCAGAGAAGGGTGTTAAACTACAACTCTGCTCCCGGTTCCTGATCTGAACCCTGGGTTGTCATGGATTAAGTCCGTGATCAACTTGGTCATATTCGCAGAAATGAGACGCGCGTCCAACGTGGGATGGATGCCGTCTCTCCTCATCAGATCAGGTTTTCCCCAGAAAGTCTTCCAGTTGTCTACGTAGCCCACATTATTCGCTGGGCACCACCTCGACAGCCAGCGGTTGAAAGATGACATTCGGCTATACAATTCGTCTGTCTGCAAATTTGGGAGAGGGCCAGAGAAAATTACGGTGTCCGACAACGTCTTGGCATAAGCACACACCGATTCCACATTAATTTGAGTGACTTCCGACCGACGGGCTCGGGCGTCATTACCACCGGCGTGTATTACAATCTGACTGTATCTCCGCTTATCCTTAGCCAGCAGCTTCAAACAAGACTCCACGTCGCCCGCTCTGGCCCCCGGGAGGCACACGACTCTGGTCCGTGGCTTCGCTATTTTCACTTTCCTGACTATAGAGCTCCCGATAACCAGGGTGTGTTCCTCAGCGGGTGTGTCGCTGAGCAGGGAAAACTGGTTTGAAACGTGAAGTGGTTGGTGCACAGCGGGCTTCTGTGTAGACTTACTACTCCTGCGAACAGTTACCCACGATCCCGGCTGATCGGGCACCACCGGGGAACAGCTAACAGCTGACTGTAGCTCCGCGCCGGCTACGGGAGAGGGCGGGCTAACTAGCATAGCTGTCTGAGCTTCGATAGCGCGGAGCCGTGCATCTAACCCACTTAGACCTGCCTCCAACCTAGCAAATAAACTACACTTGTTGCATGTATCGTTATCATTAAGGGAGGCAGGGGGATAACTATACATGAGACACACTGAGCAAGAAGGAGCGGGAGGGAGAGAAGAAGAAGTCATGCTCGCTGTTGAGCTGGCAACCAGAGCTTACCGGAAGAGTGAGATGATCTGTGTGTATTGAATGACTCGACATCGTATAGGAGGTGTACCAAATTCATCATATTGCTCTACGTTTCCAGGAATATCACAGCTACGAATAAAACATGCTAAATAATAATTGAAGAACACTAAAGAATGATCAACAAAAGATTAGTTTAGGTAATTAAAATAAAATAAAACTAGGGCTGTCAATCGATTAAAAAAAATTAAATAATTAATCGCACATTTTGAAATTGCGATTAATTAATCGCGATTAATCGCAATTAAAAGTTAAAAGTTCATTCTTTTTAAAGACCAAACTTCACACAGAGCTGTGTTTTCAAAGAGGCTCCTACCTATAAAGTGCCAGCGAGGTATTTAGTATTGTGGATGATAAATTGTTTCTTCAGTGAAACATCAGATTAGTAAAAAAAAAAAGTATATTGAGACCCCATTGGTCCTGTCATCTTTAACATTGAACAGCAGCAGAACCAGTGGCCTTGGTAACTAACTGACATTCACATATGTCCTGTTCACCCTCTGGAGGCTGGGGGCATTTTATACATTTTACAAAACAAAAAAAATTCACCTTTTAAAGGCGTTTGCATATGACACACCCCCACGTGTTATACATCAAACATTCCAGAACAATCTCAGCTCTATTCAATGAGGCTCAGTTGTCCTGGTGCCGTGTTCTCTGCTCTCTGACTGACAGGCTGCTATAGAGCCTCACCTGTGAGGTGGGAGGTCCTTTGTGATTTACTGAGTGTTCATTGGTTGTTTTTTCCCCAAAATGTTGACAGACAAACGGATTGACCAATCACGGTGAAGGTTTCGTGTGACGAGTTCTTTCCACGCCGCGTCCCCCGACACGTCGCCCCTCCGTTCCTCTGTGTGTCAGAGGGGGAGACGGGAGGAAGGAGGAGCAGGAGGAATCCCGACTGATTCATCCACGAGTTAAACTGATTTCTGCTTCTTATTTTCGCGGAAAAATAATTGTTTTAAAAACGTAAACAGTGTAAAACCGTACTGCCGCGGTTTGACACTCGGTTTGAGTGTAAAAACTTCAACGAACACCGGAAGTAAACAAAGTTGCGTTAATTGCGTTAAAATATTTTAGTGCGTTAACGCGGCCAAATTAATCGCATAGATTAACGCGTTAACGCTGACAGCCCTAAAAAAGACATATCTGTCATGTGTTAGTTCTGGACATAAGACGTTCAGTTTTAATCAAACTTGTTCTGCCTTCAACCAACAAGCAAAACAATCCAGAAGATGAATGATTTAGTTCAATAATCACGTTTAATGTATTAGTTTCATATCACTCTACAGACATAATTTGTTAATTTATCTTCTATTTTTTTCCATCTTTTCACAAGATAATTGTCCTGAGGTTCACTACAGTGAACATGCTATACAATTTAATATCAAAATAATATTACAATTTAAATTGTAAGATATTTATTTAACTCTAAATAGGAAATCACAAAACAATCAGAAGTTGGAAGACACTATTTCCACTCAGTTCTCAGGAGGATATGACGAGTCAAAAACAACATTATTTTGGACGTTATGTGAAATAATTATTTAAGTTAAAGTCACCTGAAAAGACATAATGTTATTCATAATTTTAAGTGTTTGCTGTATGTGTTCATTTGGGTCTTGCAGGATGCTTTGAATTTTACTTGAATAATAATATTTGGTTTTCCGCAATATTGACTGTTTTTTTTAATGATGTTTACGTTGGCGCAGGTTAAGCAGGGACTTAACAGCCATGAGCAGATCCACCCATTCCCTTAGAATAGCGTATTGTACATTTCCCCTCAGGATTAAGTTATCAGGGAGAATTGTTACAGAGTACATTTTCGTGTGATCGTGTTATTAAATGTTCACACTGTGATGAAGGTGAGGACTTGGATACCTAGACAGCATGGCTCATCCATCGATGGCCACCACACTGCAAAGGGCTGTGCCAGATTGTCTGTTCAATTCCTCATCGGGTTCCTTCCTCTTCCATCTCAATACTGGCAACGTTCCTTCTGTCCTGATGTTTACTAATGTCATTGTTATTGTTTTGTGTTTGTGTGTTTGTACATGAAGAGCAACAAATACACATTTAGTCAGACTCCTTGAACGTCTCCAGTAATGAAAGTTGATATGACCTTCCCCTCCCTGCTTGGCTTCTCTCGTCATGTCTTGTCTGTCTCTATACTTGAGAGACTCTCTCCGCATCGCTCTTCGAACTAAAAACCATGGACGTGATCAACTGGTCCCTAAACGCAATTGACACCATCTTCTCGACGAGAAGTTCGGGTTCGGGGGAACCTGCCTGTCCTGCTGGGACGAGGGTTGCTGGTTACACGATGGACGCGTGGGGGAAGTGGCGTGTCTTGTGCCTAGCAGCCCTTTCCGTGGAGGACGTAGAAGACATCTACCTATTCGGAACTTTGATTACAGGATTTCTGCTGTTTGGATTTGGCGCTGCCCTGGCTTATCGGAAAATTAAGGAAATGGTGACAGCCGTTAAAAGCCCCCTAAGGCTGCCCGACATGATTGACGCGTTGGGTAGAGTTGTTGGCACTCAGACTGTGGCATTAAACCGTCAGAATGACAACATCGTGGAGAAGCTGACGGCTCTGCAAATGAAATTGGATCGATTTGAAATCCTATTGGGAAACGGGAGGAAAATGGAGGAATAGTAGGTGCGCAAAATTGAAATGCAGCTACTGGAAGACCAAACAATCCCAATCTTATCTGCTTTCGGCTCCCTCTACCAGGACGGGCCTTGGCCAAGGCCGTGACTGGAACAACAACTCCCCCGAAGATCACTGAAGCGAGACTCTCTCATTCCCTTCCCCCTATCCACAGACACCTGTGGTTGTTTTCTCCCTAGGACCCTTCAAGGCCATCTCCATGGCAACGACCATCTTGCGGTCTGGGAACTTTGTCTGTTGTGGACTGGGGGAGGACGACACACCAGGCCACTCACACACGAACTTCAACACACTGATATGCAATCACTACCCCCACCCCCCCGTCCCACGCCTTCGCCTGCTTTGCCCCCCCAGGGTGACAGGACGGGGTCTGTGTCCGGCGCCGTGACGGCTGACGGACCGGGCTGGCTGCTTGTCGGTGCTGGTTACCTTCTGCCCCCAATGGCGGGGCTATCGCCCAGTCTTTGGATTACCTCCCCTCCCCCCCTTCCTACTCATTGCAAGTCATGTCTAAGATGTATGTGCTTATGTGCAATGGTGTTTTTTGTTTCTCCTGCTCCCACACTGTACCCCTCTAGGGGCATAGTCGGAAGGTGGCTTTTTCTTTTTCTCGCCTCTCTTCCCTCATGTTATGCTGTAATCTTTCATCCACCCTTTCGAAGATGGCGCCGCGGACGGCGCCTCAGTGTCTTGGTGCGCGAATCTTGCACCTTCCGCCAAAAAAAGTTCCTCGTTTGTTTGTGAAAACATTCTTTGGCAATAAACCTGTTTCTGATTCTGATTCTGATATCAGTCACCGTTTTTCATAATGTGCTCCCTGCAGATGTCCAGCAGCTGGTAGGGATTAAAGCAGATGTCCCCCCTGAGGACCAGGAACAGGAGGACCCAGAGCCCCTCCCCATAAAAGAGGAGCCGGAGCCCCTCCCCGTAAAAGAGGAGCCGGAACCCCTCTACATAAAAGACCTGCAGGATCTCTGGACCCGTCTAGAGGGAGATCAGCTCATTGTGCTGCAGGAGGCCGATATCGCCAAGTTCTCATTCACTGCTGTGACTTTTACAAGTGAGGATGACGAACCTCAGACCTCACAGCTTCATCAAAGCCAGATGGAGGACGACAAAGAGGCGGAGCCTCCAGCCAGCAGCTCAGCTACACCGATACAAACAGAAACTGATGGAGAGGACTGTGGGGGACCAGGACCAGACAGGAACCTAAATCCACATCGTCATTCACATCCACATGCTGACGATGAAGAGGCTTCAGACTCTTCTGAGACTGAAGCCAGTTGTGGTGAGTGGCAAGAAGCTTTGTCAGATTCTGGACCTGAAAGTGTAGATGGGGACAATGTCTGGAAGGAGCCCAGGGCCCCTGAGTCTGCTGCACATGCCCCGAAATATAAGGAAGCTCTTGTAAGTCATGTGGGATGTAACACTGGCAACAAATCCAATGAGTCGCTATCAAAAGTGCTCATGAGAAAGAAACCACACAGTTGTGATTTGTGTGGGAAAAGATTTACATGTCGGGGATATCTGAAGATACACATGAGAGTCCACACAGGAGAGAAACCATTCAGTTGTGACGAGTGTGGGAAAAGATTTACAGAACAGGGAAATCTGAAGACACACATGAGAGTCCACACAGGAGAGAAACCATTCAGTTGTGACGAGTGTGGGAAAAGATTTACAGTACAAGGAATTCTGAAGACACACATGAGAGTCCACACAGGAGAGAAACCATTCAGTTGTAAAGATTTACAGAAGAAGACACACATGAGAGTCCACACAGGAGAGAAACCATTCAGTTGTGACGAGTGTGGGAAAAGATTTACAGTACAAGGAATTCTGAAGACACACATGAGAGTCCACACAGGAGATAAACCATTCAGTTGTGACGAGTGTGGGAAAAGATTTACAGAACAGGGAAATCTGAAGACACACATGAGAGTCCACACAGGAGAGAAACCATTCAGTTGTGACGAGTGTGGGAAAAGATTTACAGTACAAGGAAGTCTGAAGACACACATGAGAGTTCACACAGGAGAGAAACCATTCAGTTGTGATGACACAGGAGAGAAACCATTCAGTTGTGATGAGTGTGGGAAAATATTTACAGCACAGGGAGGTCTGAAGTCACACATGAGAGTCCACACAGGAGAGAAACCATTCAGTTGTGACGAGTGTGGGAAAAGATTTACTCAACAGGGAGAGCTGAAGAGACACATGAGAGTCCACACAGGATAGAATGTGTTTCCTCTAGTAGTGACAAATTCAATATGTAAGTTGTTCTCTTTCTAATGTGTTAATTTAAATAAAAGGTAACATGTTTTTAATTGTTTCCCATGTCATTTGTTTGTAAATGAGATGGAAGACAAAGTGTTTTCTAATCATTTGATGAATCTTTATTAAAAACAATGACAACATACTGAGTGTCTTTGATGGAGGAAACAAAAAACAAGCTAAAAACTCTGTACAAATACTTCTGTATTAAAAATGCATTTTCCCTGTAATGTTTTAAAATCTACATAAAGAGACTTTTGCAAGTTCACTTTGTGTTACGGAAACTTTGTTCCACTTTCTCATACAGATCCCATTGTTTTGTATAATTCTCAAGAAATAAGTTTATATGTCACTATAAACTCACAGGAAGATTCTTGTAAACGATTTGAATGATAGTTAGCGGGAAAGTAGAGACACTTTTGAACTGCCTGTACCAATTAGTGTCTTGTGTCACCTAGAAAGCCTTTTATCCGACCGTATATATTTGTATGTATATATATATAGTTATATTACACATGTAATTGCAAACAATTCCGTCAAAATGAAAAAGATACCACTTTAGTTCAACGTTAAAGTTTATTTAAAATATTATGTTCTGAATCTTAACCCTCAGTCGAACTGATTTAACGTTATCTGTGAATAAATAATAAACTCTTTGTGCTCGTTAGTTCCTCCAATATATATATATATATGAGATCAGGCTGCCACACAGCGCGCTGACCGCACGGCGCTGTGGAGCTCACTAAGCAGCAGAACCTCAACCATCGCGACTGATGACGTTTCACGAGTCCACGAGAAGATAAGTACAGAAAAGTACATAAAAACAGAGAAGTACACAAGTACAGATAAGTACACAAGTCTAGATAAGTACACAAGTATAAAAGTAGAGAGAAGAACACAAGTACAAAGAAGTACATAAGTACACAATTACAGAGAAGTACAACAGTACAGAGAAGTACACAAGTACAGAGAAGTACACAAGTACAAAGAAGTACACAAGTCCAGAGAAGTACAGATAAGTACACAAGTGTGCATTTTCTACCTGTGAGGCGAGACTACTGACTACTTGGATCCTGCTAAGTATCTTCTTTAAACTAGTTTTATCTGCAAAAGTTACTGTTGTATTTGTCGTTTAAAGCTGCTAGATTGTTAGTCTGTCCTGTTTTAGGATTTGTTTGGCAGAGAGCTGTGTCCTGTTTCCTGATACTTGACTACTTGGACCCTGCTAAGTATCTTGTTTAAATTAGTTTGATCTGCTAAGTTACTGTTGTACTTGTTGTTTAATGCTGCTAGATTGTTAGTCTGTCCTGTTTTAAGGATTTGTTTTGGTAGAGAGGTGTGTCCTGTGTTCCGACACCTGAATCTTCACTGATTGGACGAGCGCTCATCACCTGGTTTCTATTGAGTGTCATTTGAATACCAAAAGCAAAGGGGCGGTGTCAACGCGGCTTGAGGTAATTGGCACTAACTTGGGCTCATAACCGGATCGGGTCTTTAGCGTCAGCTGTAGCGTCAGCGGACGAAGACTCGGAGGACAAAGATATAGGAGTCTTCCGTTGGAGTGGAGACTCGGAGGACAAAGACATAGGAGTCTTCCGTTGGAGTGGAGACTCGGAGGACAAAGACATAGGAGTCTTCCGTTGGAGTGGCGACTCGGAGGACAAAGACATAGGAGTCTTCCCTTGGAGTCAAGACTCGGAGGACAAAGACATAGGAGTCTTCCCTTGGAGTCAAGACTCGGAGGACAAAGACATAGGAGTCTTCCCTTGGAGTCAAGACTCGGAGGACAAAGACATAGGAGTCTTCCGTTGGAGTCAAGACTCGGAGGACAAAGACATAGGAGTCTTCCCTTGGAGTCAAGACTCGGAGGACAAAGACATAGGAGTCTTCCCTTGGAGTCAAGACTCGGAGGACAAAGACATAGGAGTCTTCCCTTGGAGTCGAGACTCGGAGGACAAAGACATAGGAGTCTTCCCTTGGAGTCAAGACTCGGAGGACAAAGACATAGGAGTCTTCCCTTGGAGTCAAGACTCGGAGGACAAAGACATAGGAGTCTTCCGTTGGAGTCGAGACTCGGAGGACAAAGACATAGGAGTCTTCCGTTGGAGTGGAGACTCGGAGGACAAAGACATAGGAGTCTTCCGTTGGAGTCAAGACTCGGAGGACAAAGACATAGGAGTCTTCCGTTGGAGTCAAGACTCGGAGGACAAAGACATAGGAGTCTTCCGTTGGAGTCAAGACTCGGAGGACAAAGACATAGGAGTCTTCCCTTGGAGTCAAGACTCGGAGGACAAAGACATAGGAGTCTTCCGTTGGAGTCGAGACTCGGAGGACAAAGACATAGGAGTCTTCCGTTGGAGTCTTCGTGGGTGGCTGTGTATTCCACCATTTCGTGAATATGTGTGTCTTTTCCATACCTGTGCGTATCTCTACTCGTAGTTCCTATAGGACTCGTTCATTCATGTACCGGAACCCCTCCTCGGTTCTCCTTCCTACCCGTTCTACTCACACCCAGCACCTTGTCACGGGAGGCCTCTGGAACTGTCAGTCAGCCAACCGCAAGGCCGGTTTCATCTCTGGCTTTGCCATGGAGCAGTCGCTTGACTTCCTGTCTCACTGAGACCTGGATCACAGCAGACAACACGTCTACCTGCTCTCTCCTCGGCCTTCTCCTTCAGCCACACCCAGACCCTCTGGTCGGGGTGGAGCTACAGGTTTACTCATCTCACCCACATGGTGTTTCTCTCCCTACTCGCTTCCACTCTTTATCCCACTGACTTTTGAGTTCCATGCTGTGATGGTGACTCATCCGGTTCAACTTCACATTGTTGTTCTCTACCGTCCCCCTGGTTCTTTGGGAGATTTCTTGGAAGAGCTAGACGTCCTCCTGTCTAACTTCTCGGAACACGGCCCCCCGCTCATCCTTCTGGGTGACTTCAACATCCAGACAGAGAAGTCATGTGATCTCTTACTCTTACTGTCTTCCTTTGACCTCTCACTCAGTCCCTCCCCTCCCACTCACAAAGCCGGCAACCGCCTTGACTACATTTTCACTAGAAACTGCTCTACCTCCAACCTCACTGTGACTCCTCTCCATGTCTCTGACCACTTCTTCATCTCTTACTCTCTCTCGCTCTATGGTACTGACAACCCACCCATATCTACAGACTCTGCACCTGTATGGCGCAACATTCGCACCCTCTGTCCCTCCTCCCTGGCCTCCTCTGTCCTCCTCTCTCTCCTCCTCCCTGGCCTCCTCTGTCCTCCTCTCTGTCCCTCCTCCCTGGCCTCCTCTGTCCTATCTGCTCTCCCCTCAACTAGCTCCTTCTCACTCATGCAGCCTAACTCTGCCACAGACACTCTCCTCTCTTCCCTGTCTTCATCTCTTGATTCTCTTTGTCCTTTTAAGACACGACCGGTTCGGAAATCCTCTCCGGCTCCGTGGTTGTCGGACTCGGTGGGCGCCGAGAGAGCCACCCTGCGAGCGACGGAAAGGAAATGGCGCAAATCGAATCAAGCGGAAGACTTGCTCTTCTATCAATCTCTCCTCTCCTCCTTCTCTACCTCTATATCTGCAGCCAAAAGCTCGTTCTACCTGACCAAAATTCAGTCTTCCTTCTCTAACCCCAAAAAACTCTTCTCTATCTTTTCCAACCTCCTTGATCCCCCCTGGCCCCTCCTCCTTCCACCCTTTTGCCGAGCCACTTTGTCGACTACTTTACAAACAAGATAGACGACATCTGCTCCTCCTTTACTCATCCATCTTCTATCACCTCACCAACACTAACTTCTTCATCCCCCTCTCTTTCCTCTTTCACCCCCTTGTCTCCCAATCAAGTTCTTAGCTTGGTGACCTCCGCCCGACCGACCACCTGACTCCTTGACCCCGTCCCGTCTCCCATTCTCCAGGCTATTGCTCCTGACCTTCTGACCTTCCTCACCCATCTTATTAACAGCTCCCTCTCAACTGGCTGTTTCCCTCTGAAGGAGGCGAGAGTCAACCCTCTCCTGAAGAAATGAAGAAACACACGCTTGACCCGTCTGAAGTCAGCAACTACAGACCGGTCTCTCTTCTTCCTTTTCTCTCCAAAACTCTGGAGCGAGCTATCTTGAGCCAAGTGTCCTCCTGTCTCCACAGTAACAGCCTTCTTGACCCTCACCAGTCTGGAGACAAGGCCACTCGACAGAGACTGGCCTCCTGGCTGTCTCTGAGCAGCTTCACACTGCTAGAGCAGCCTCTCTCTCCTCTGTCCTTATCCTTCACTCTGCTAGAGCATCCTCTCTCTCCTCTGTCCTTATCCTTCACACTGCTAGAGCAGCCTCTCTCTCCTCTGTCCTTATCCTTCTAGACCTTTCTGCAGCATTTGATACCGTGAACCACCAGATCCTGATCTCTTCTCTTCAGGACCTGGGATTTCAGGCACTGCACTCGCGCTTTTCTCTTCCTACCTTAACGACCACACTTACCGGGTAACGTGGAGAGGATCTGTGTCTGATCCTTGTCCTCTCACTATGGGGTTCCTCAAGGCTCCGTCCTGGGTCCCCTCCTCTTCCTCTCACTACTGGTGTTCCTCAAGGCTCCGTCCTGGGTCCCCTCCTCTTCCTCTCACTACTGGGGTTCCTCAGGGCTCCGTCCTGGGTCCCCTCCTCTTCTCTCTGTACACAAATTCTCTCGGCTCTGTCATTCGTTCGCGTGGCTTCTCCTGCCATCGCTATGCTGACGACACCCAACTGATCTTCTCGTTTCCACCGTCCGAAACACAGGTGGCGGCGCGAATCTCTGCCTGTCTGACTGACATCTCTCAGTGGATGTCTGCTCACCATCTGAAAATCAACCCTGACAAGACTGAGCTACTATTCCTTCCAGGGAAAGGCTCCCCCACCCATGACCTGACTACCACCTTCAACAGCTCTGTGTTGGCCCCTACCCTGACTGCCAGGAACCTCGGGGTGACACTAGACAGTCAACTCTCCCTGACGGCCGACATCACTGCGACGACGCGTTCCTGTAGGTCCATGCTGCACAACATCAGGAGAATACGTCCTCTTCTTGCTCAGAAGGCGGCACAGGTTCTGGTCCAGGCTCTGGTCCAGGTTCTGGTCCAGGTTCTGGTCCAGGCTCTGATCATTTCACGCCTTGACTACTGCAACTCCCTCCTGGCTGGTCTACCTGCTAAGGCAGACATGGGCAAACTACGGCCCGCGGGCCACATCCGGCCCGTTAGGCTTTTTAATCCGGCCCGCCGAACTTGTCCAAATCGCAACTTTGTTTACTTCCGGTGTGCGTTGGCGCGGAAAGTAGTCGTCACACAAAACCCTTCACCATGATTTGTCAATCAGTTTGTCTGTCAACATTCTTCGAAAAAAACAACCAATGAACACTCAGTAAATCACAAGGGACCCGCCCACCACACAGGTGAGACTCATTTAGAAACAGCCGCAGTGATTTTGGCGAGCAGCGCGGAGCCTGGCGGGGCTGCCGAGCCACGAGGAGGAACACGCAGCCACAAGAGAGCCACTTGGACCGGGTAAGAGTCTTTACTTCACGGTGTCCGTCCCGGTGTCCGTAACTTGTGCGCGGTGCTGACTAGTCTTGTATTTTACAGAGAGGATTCACCAGCGCCTGCAGCTCCACCTGCCCGGCCAGCAGAGAGGACTGGTGACACGATGACATGATGTTATTATAGTGAAGCCATATTGTAAATAGTCTGTCAATAGTTGTGTTCTGTTTTCTATTTCACAACATGTATATAATGTGGATTTTTTTTTTAAATGTACAATACATATTTATATCAACAAAAAAAATGTAATGGTCATTTTTTATTTGCACACACCCCATGAAACTTTATCTGCAATATGAAGTCATTTCTCAGTCCCATCTTTATCATTTTGGTGAATGTGTGACAGACCACATCATTTTTACTCAAAAAACGTTAATACAAAATGTGGTTTTCCTCATTTATTTAATTCAATTCAGTTTATTTGTAATTACAAATTTGTCTCGGAGTGCTTTACAATCTGTACATATAGACATCCCTGACCTTTGACCTCACATCGGAAACAGTTCGTCCACATGAGTAAAGGTGTGTTTTCAGAAGAGATATGAATAATTTTTAAAAAACGAACTTCAATTGTCAGCTTTAGGGTCATATTTTCTCGAGTAAAGCGCTGTCAGTCTGTTTGTGACGGGTTCATACACATGCTGACCAGATGATGCCGCACATCGCCCTCAATTTAAAGACCCCTTTCTAGTTTCTGCTGCAGGCAGGATATTTAATAGTCTATCTCTCAGGACAATCCGTCCATTATTTTGCGGGGTTTAAAACAATTAGAAATTATTGAGCTTGAGTATTTCGTTGGGTAATAATTTGTTTTGAATGTTGAAAGTGATTCCATTGATCTCTTTCCAGTAAATGTTTTTACTTTAACTTTGCACCTTAAATTGAAATGTATAAAAAACAGACGCAATCTCCAGGTTTAATAAATTACATTGCGTGTCCAAATGCTCCTAACCCTAACCCTAGTTTGCCCACCCCTGTGCTAAGGCCATCCGACCTCTGCAGCTCATCCAGAATGCAGCTGCTCGACTGGTCTTCAGTCTCCCGAAATTCACCCACACCACTCCGCTCCTTCGATCTCTTCACTGGTTACCGGTGGAGCAGCATCCGCTTCAAAACACTGGTTCTTGGTACCGTGCTCTAAACGGATCGGGCCCCGTCTACATCCGGGATATGGTCACACCGTACACCCCGGCACGTTCGCTCCGCTCGGCAACAGCCAATCGTCTTGTGCCTCCTGCACCTCGAGCTAATCACTCTACATCCAGACTGTTGCTGTCCTGGCTCCTCAGTGGTGGAACGAGCTCCCCACTGACATCAGGACAGCAGAAAGTCTCTCCATCTTCCGCCTGAGACTGAAAACACACCTTTTCCGACTATATCTGGATTAAAACACAGATTTGCACTTCAGTGGCACTTAAATAGCTCTTACTTATGGTACTTTTGTAGTTCGACTATGTTGAGGAAATGTTACTTCCTGTATTCTTGTTGTTCTTAGTTTGTACTCTAGGTTGAAATGCACTTATTGTAAGTCGCTTTGGATAAAAGCGTCTGCTAAATGACATGTAATGTAATACAGAAAAGTACATAAAAACAGAGAAGTACACAAGTACAGATAAGTACACAAGTCAAGATAAGTACACAAGTATAAAAGTAGAGAGAAGAACACAAGTACATAAGTACACAATTACAGAGAAGTACAACAGTACAGAGAAGTACACAAGTACAGAGAAGTACGCAAGTACAGAGAAGTACACAAGTACAGATAAGTACACATGTACAAAGAAGTACACAAGTCCAGAGAAGTACACAAGTACAGATAAGTACACAAGTACAGAAAAGTACACAAGTACAGATAAGTACACAAGTATAAAAGTACAGAGAAGTACACAAGTACAGAGAAGTACACAGGTCCAGAGAAGTACACAAGTACAAAAGTAAAGAGAAGAACGCAAGTACAGAGAGGTACACAAGTACAGAGAAGTACACAAGTACAGAGAAGTACACAAGTACAGAGAGGTACACAAGTACAGAGAAGTACACAAGTACAGACAAGTACACAAGAACAGACAAGTACACAAGTACAGAGAAGTACACAAGTACAGAGAAGTACGCAAGTACAGAGAAGTACACAAGAACAGAGAAGTACACAAGTACAGACAAGTACAGAAGTACAGAGAAGTACACAAGTACAGAGAAGTACACAAGTACAGACAAGTACAGAAGTACAGAGAAGTACACAAGTACAGAGAAGTACGCAAGTACAGAGAAGTACACAAGTACAGACAAGTACACAAGTACAGACACGTACACAAGTACAAAGAAGTACGCAAGTACACACGTACAGAGAAGTACACAAGTACAGACAAGTACACAAGAACAGACAAGTACACAAGTACAGAGAAGTACACAAGTACAGAGAAGTACACAAGTACACACGTACAGAGAAGTACACAAGTACAGACAAGTACACAAGAACAGACAAGTACACAAGTACAGAAGTACAGAGAAGTACACAAGTACAGAGAAGTACACAAGTACAGACAAGTACACAAGTACAGAGAAGTACACAAGTACAGACAAGTACAGAAGTACAGAGAAGTACACAAGTACAGAGAAGTACGCAAGTACAGAGAAGTACACAAGTACAGACAAGTACACAAGTACAGAGAAGTACGCAAGTACAGAGAAGTACGCAAGTACAGAGAAGTACACAAGTACAGAGAAGTACACAAGTACAGAGAAGTACACAAGAACAGAGAAGTACAGAGAAGTACGCAAGTACAGAGAAGTACACAAGTACAGAGAAGTACACAAGTACAGAGAAGTACGCAAGTACAGAGAAGTACACAAGTATAGAGAAGTACACAAGTACAGAGAAGTACACAAGTACAGAGAAGTACACAAGTACAGAGAAGTACACAAGTACAGAGAAGTACGCAAGTACAGAGAAGTACACAAGTATAGAGAAGTACACAAGAACAGAGAAGTATGCACGTTTACAAGTACAAAGAAGTACACAAGTACACAAGTACAAAGAAGTACACAAGTACAGAGAAGTACGCAAGTACACAAGTACAGAGAAGTACACAAGTACAGAGAAGTACGCAAGTACACAAGTACAGACAAGTACACAAGTACAGAGACGTACGGACAAGAACGCACATGGAGAGGCTACAGAGAGATGGCGGCGAGGACGTGTCGGGTGACGCGGCTGAAAGAACTCGTCACACCAAACCCTTCACCGTGATTTGTCAATCCGTTTGTCTGTCAACATTTAGAGAAAACAACAACCAATGAACACTCAGTAAATCACAAGGACCTCCCACCTCACAGCTGAGGCTCATTAGCAGCCTGTCAGTCAGAGAGCAGAGAACACGGCGAGGACTGACGTCACAACCAGGAAGCAGCTGCAGGGATTTAGGCGAGCAGCGCGGAGGAAGAGGAGCTCCAGAGCCACGAGGAGGAACACGCAGCCGGAAGAGGTCCACTTGGACCCGGGAAGTGACTTCACGACACGCTGCGTGTCCGTCACGGTGTCCTCGACATGCTCGCGCTGCTGACTAGGAATGTGTTCTCCAGAGAGGATTGACCAGCGCCTGCAGCTCCGCCTCCAGCCCCGCCTCCAGCCCCGCCTGCAGCTCCACCTGCCCGGCCGGTAAAGAGGGCTCGTGCCCCGGAGGACCACCAGCATGACACGATGACATGATGTCGTTATCGTGAAGCCATATTGGAAATAGTTGTTTTCTGTTTTCTATTTCTCAACATGAATATTATGTAGAAACTTGTAAATTGTTTTATGTATAATACATATTTAGAAAAATAAATAAAATGTAATGGTCATTTTTTATTTGCACACACCCCATGAAGCTTCATCTTCAGTGTGAAGTCCTTTCTCAGTCCCATGTTCATCATTGTGGTGAATGGTGTGACAGAACACATCATTTCTACTCAAAAAACGAGAATACTAAATTTGGTTTAAGACATTTATTTACATGTAGCTACTATTGTATTCAGATATTTCACTGCTTTTGTGAACAGTTTGTCCACATGACGAACATATAATAATATATAAAAATGTGTGTATATATATATACATACATATATATATTTATTAGGGCTGTCAGCGTTAACGCGTTAATCTATGCGATTAATTTGGCCGCGATTAACGCACTAAAATATTTTAACGCAATTAACGCAACTTTGTTTACTTCCGGTGTCGTTGAAGTTTTTGCACTCCTGTGAGTGTCAAGGCAGTCCGCCTCCTTCCTCCCGTCTGCTCCTCCATATTCACAGAGGAGCAGAGGGCGACGTGTCGGTGCCGCGGGGCGGAAGGTAAAGGGGACTCTTTGTTGTTGCTCCGCCCGATGCGCGCGCAGACACGCCGGCATGGAGCTCTGGGCGAGACGGAGAGAGAAGAGTGAACGACACCTCGAGACAGAATGACATGCTGCTGTAGAGACGACCAACAACAGACGGTTAGTTTAATAAAGAACAAAGACGTCTTGAAGGAAAGAACCGTACATTACTTCTGCTGTAATCTGGCGCTATAGAGAACATTCCAGGGGGGCGGGGCCTCACCCTGATAGAATGGTGGGGGAAACACTGGATGTGTCACATGCAAAAGACTTTAAAGCCCCATTATGTAGTTTTCCCCTTTTAGCGCCCCCTTCAGTTTTTGAGGTATTTAACGTTTACTTCAGTGTCGTAAATACCCAGTTACGATAGACGCAGCCTCGCATACACTTGTATTGAGTTAGGATCATGTGTTGTCCTGTATTATAATTATTATTATTGTTATTATTTGTACGTGTCACGGGTTATAAAAGGTGACGAGGGGGAGGTGACGCGAGTTTTTTTTTTTTGGAGCGCGCTGACAGGCGGCGGACTCAGAACGGCAGCAATCCGGCGACTGTTTCTATTTTGGATTCATACCAACGGGCGGGATCACTAATAGAAGACTGCGCAGGAACACTGAACTGGCCCAGCACCTACCGGACTAGGGTGAAGGAGCGCGGGGATTGAACGCGGCGCCTCGCCATGTTTCCGCCTGGTCGGTCAGCTGTTTGCCGGCTTTTGGCGCGTGCAGTCATTTACTTTTGTTTTGGGGGACTGCAAAGACTTTGGTGACTGTCGGGATCCGGGGATTATACTTCGTTTTGAGTGGGTTTGATTGTTTGTAGTGGATGTGTTCATTTTCCGCATATCGACTGTGTTTTTCTTTTACGACCATTTGAGCAGAGAGTTAACACCAGAATTCGCAGATCCGCCCATTCCCTTTTTTTTTGCGTATTGTACCTTTTCCCCTTGATTGAGTTGCTAAGGGCGAATTGTTACAACATAACCAAAAGAATGACAACATTTAGTTTAGATGAAATACCGATCGCGTTTTCAGCCTATATACGTTGTTTTCTAAATGTTTGAATGTGGAGTACGTGTGATCGAATACAATATTGTTGACAACACCAAAAAGCTACATAAAAAAGCTCCCCTTATACTGTAGCTGCGAGCGTGGAGTGGCACTTTATGACATTGCGTAATCACTGCCAGAAAGCAGGTCGAAGTCCATCCGCCCCGGAGCGGGCGGCTCCAGAATCCTACATAGCGGAGTTATTTCCCCACAGACCCCCGATGGCGGAGCCGCAAATCGCCATATTAAAAGTCATTGTAGCGGCACAATTTTTTTCAAGCTGTTATTTTAAGGTACAATTGTTACATAATGTTACTTTAAGAGGTGAATTTACATTTTTTTGTAAAATCGAGAACATGAGCCCAGCCTCCAGAGGGTTAACGTGACATATTTGTCAGTTTACCAAGGCCACTGGTTCTGCTGCTGTTCAATGTTAAAGATGACAGGACCAATGGGGTCTCTAATACACCTTGTTTACTAATCTGATGTTTCACTGAAGAAACAATTTATCATCCACGATATTAAATACCTCGCTGGCACTTTATAGGTAGGAGCCTCTTTGAAAACACAGCTCTGTGTGAAGTTTGGTCTTTAAAAAGAATACAATAAAACAAGTGTCTAAAATACACGCCGTTTGAAGGGATTACTCGTTAATTCAATAATCGCGATTAATGAATTCCAAAATGTGCGATTAATTAGTTAATTTTTTTTAATCGATTGACAGCCCTAATATTTATATATACAGTAAATATATATTTATATATCCAGTAAATATATATTTATAAATAAATGAATGTATATACAGGACTGTCTCAGAAAATTAGAATATTGTGATGAAGTTCTTGATTTTCTGTAATGCAATTAAAAAAACAAAAATGTCATGCATTCTGGATTCATTACAAATCAACTGAAATATTGCAAGCCTTTTATTCTTTTAATATTGCTGATTATGGCTTACAGCTTAAGAAAACTCAAATATCCTATCTCTAAATATTAGAATATCATGAAAAAGTATACTAGTAGGGTATTAAACAAATCACTTGAATTGTCTAATTAACTCGAAACACCTGCAAGGGTTTTCTGAGCCTTGACAAACACTCAGCTGTTATAAATCTTTTTTTTAACTTGGTCTGAGGAAATATTAAAATTTTATGAGATAGGATTTTAGAGTTTTCTTAAGCTGCAAGCCATAATCAGCAATATTAAAATAATAAAAGGCTTGCAATATTTCAGTTGATTTGTAATGAATCCAGAATGCATGACATTTTTTTTTTAAATTGCATTACAGAAAATAAAGAACTTTATCACAATATTCTAATTTTCTGAGACAGTCCTGTATATATATATATATATACATATTGAGGCGCCACAATCATTTTAAAAAATGATTTAGCGAGGAGGGGCGGGGCCAGAAGAGCGTCCTGGATGCGAACCCGGAGCTCCAGGCCATGCTGGAGATGGCGGGGAAGACTCTCCACAGCCAGGGCCTCAGGGAGCCTCAGGAAGACCAGGACCAGTGAGATGGACCTGGTCCTGCTGGGCGTGGATCACATGTACGCCGGACTTTAAGACGTTCTTCTGTCACGACATGCAGGTTTCTCTTTCCTGGTCTTTTGTGAGCTTCTAGCCACATCTTCTGTTCCTCTGATTACAGAAGCCTTGAGAAGAAGGAAGAGGAACACGTCTGGTGGCCTCAACAGGTTCTACATGAGTTCTGTCTGCACTCGTAGTCTGGCAGGTGGATTGAGTTGCATTACTCCGGTCGGCCACCAGAGGCTGCACCAGGACCCCGAGCTCTAAAGAAAACTACAAGCAGTAGAACAACACTCACTAAAAAGAGCAAAGAAAACAAACTAACAGAAGGTTTCAGGTGAAACATCCAACCTGTAGAAGCTCTGCGTCTATAGTGACGTGGATATTAAAATGAGCCTGAAGGCCTCAGAGGAGGGACGCGTCTCCATGTGCATCCTCTACAGCTCAGTAAGGATGAAGAACTAACGGCAGATTTCAGAGATTATTGGATGCAAACATGCAGCCCATAATAATCACTCTCTTCCATTAGCAGTCGCTAGCAGCGTTAGCTCCTCGCTAAACGTGTGAGGAAGAGGCCACGCAGCACTGACCCATCAGGCCCATCTAACCACTTCATTAATGTATCTAATCACATCATTAATGTATCTAATCACATCATTAATGTATCTAATGACATCATAAATGTAGACCAGATCTCCACTTCACACCTCTCTTCATGACAAACATCCCCGGGGACCAGACAGGCGACTCTGTATTCCGGCCTTCAGCTCGGCTATCATGCAAATCTCTGAGTCGAGTTACACATGCAAACCTCTCCCGGCGGCTCGGTGACTCCATGGAGAATGTTTCTGCTCTGTTTATATTTGTGTATGGAAATGATTTCATCATTTAATTACAGTAAATGTGAATATATTTGGAGCTCGGGATCACCTCATTATTTGCTCCTCGTTGCAGTTATTCGTCCCCTGCTGGATGAAAGGTGTATAACAACATATTATATGGATAACCTCTATCGACTAAAGAACAGTTTTGAGGGAATTTGCATAAATATTTCCACGGCAACTGCATTTCAGAGGGATTCAATAATATACTTACTACTTTTATTGATGTAGTCAATTAATATACTTGCTACTTTTGTTGATTGCACTTATTTAAAATACGTACTACTGATGAAACTACCCAGTAGGTAGAAGCAGAACATTAATCTATTTAATCCTTCAGTCCTAATATTCCAATAAAAGAACGATTGAGCTCAAAATGATCATGCTAAACATAACATGCACTGTGGATGAGACAATGGGCTCAGACGAGGCCGACCAATCAGGAGCAAGACATGCAGACTTGTTTAGACACTTTGTGTCTCTTCGTAGTGGTTTTGTGTCTCTTTGTAGTTTGGATTGTGTCTCTGTGTAGTTGTTTTGAGTCTCTGTGTAGTTGTTTTGAGTCTCTTTGTGGTTGTTTTGTGTCTCTGTGTAGTTGTTTTGAGTCTCTGTGTGGTTGTTTTGTGTCTCTTTGTGGTTGTTTTGTGTCTGTGTAGTTGTTTTGAGTCTCTTTGTGGTTGTTTTGTGTCTCTTTGTGGTTGTTTTGTGTGTCTGTGTAGTTGTTTTGAGTCTCTTTGTGGTTGTTTTGTGTCTCTTTGTAGTTGTTTTGAGTCTCTTTGTGGTTGTTTTGTGTCTCTGTGTAGTTGTTTTGAGTCTCTGTGTGGTTGTTTTGTGTCTCTTTGTGGTTGTTTTGTGTCTCTTTGTGGTTGTTTTGTGTCTCTTTGTAGTTGTTTTGTGTCTCTTTGTAGTTGTTTTGGTCTCTTTCTAGTTGTTTTGTGTCTCTTGTAGTTGTTTTGGTCTCTTTGGTTGTTTTGTGTCTCTTTGTGGTTGTTTTGTGTCTCTTTGTCGTTGTTTTGTGTCTCTTTGTAGTTGTTTTGGTCTCTTTGTAGTTGTTTTGTGTCTTCTTTGTAGTTGTTTTTTGTCTCTTTGTAGTTGTTTTGTGTCTCTTTGTAGTTGTTTTGTGCCTCTTTGTAGTTGTTTTGTGCCTCTTTTAAGTTGTTTTGTGTATTCTTTGTAGTTGTTTTTTGTCTCTTTGTATTTGTTTTGGTCTCTTTTTAGTTGTTTTGGTCTCTTTTTAGTTGTTTTTTGTCTTCTTTGTAGTTGTTTTGTGTCTCTTTGTAGTTGTTTTGGTCTCTTTTTAGTTGTTTTGGTCTCTTTTTAGTTGTTTTTTGTCTTCTTTGTAGTTGTTTTGTGCCTCTTTGTATTTGTTTTGTGTCTTCTTTGTAGTTGTTTTTTGTCTCTTTGTAGTTGTTTTGTGCCTCTTTGTAGTTGTTTACATTACATGTCATTTAGCAGACGCTTTTATCCAAAGCGACTTACAATAAGTGCATTTCAGCCCAGAGTACAAACTAAGAACAACAAGAACACAGGAAGCAACACTTCCTCAACTCAGTCGAACCACAAAAGTACCATAATAAGTGCCATCCCAGTGCCACTGAAGTGCAAATCTGTGTTTTAATCCAGATGTAGTCGGAAAAGATGTGTATTCAGTCTCAGGCAGAAGATGTAGAGACTTTCTGCTGTCCTGATGTCAGTGGGGAGCTGGTTCCACCAATCAGGAGCAGGACAGCAAACAGTCTGGATGTAGAGTGATTAGCTCGAGGTGCAGGAGGCACAAGACGATTGGCTGTTGCCGAGCGGAGCGAACGTGCCGGGGTGTACGGTGTGACCACATCCCGGATGTAGACGGGGCCCGATCCGTTCAGAGCACGGTACCAAGAACCAGTGTTTTGAAGCGGATGCGAGCAGCCACCGGTAACCAGTGGAGAGAGCGGAGGAGCGGAGTGGTGTGGGTGAACTTCGGGAGGCTGAAGACCAGTCGAGCAGCTGCATTCTGGATGAGCTGCAGAGGTTGGATGGCCTTAGCAGGTAGACCAGCCAGGAGGGAGTTGCAGTAGTCAAGGCGTGAAATGATCAGAGCCTGGACCAGAACCTGTGCCGCCTTCTGAGTAAGAAGAGGCCGTGTTCTCCTGATGTTGTGCAGCATGTACCTACAGGAACGCGTCGTCGCAGCGATGTTGGCCGTCAGGTTGACTGTCTAGTGTCACCCCGAGGTTCCTGGCAGTCGGGGGCGGGGCCAACACGGAGCTGTTGAAGGTGGTAGTCAGGTCATGGGTGGGGGAGCCTTTCCCTGGAAGGAATAGTAGCTCGGTCTTGTCAGGGTTGATCTTCAGGTGGTGAGCAGACATCCACTGAGAGATGTCGGTCAGACAGGCAGAGATTCGCGCCGCCACCCGTGTTTCGGCCGGTGGAAACGAGAAGATCAGTTAGGTGTCATCAGCAGAGCCGAGAGAATTTGTGTACAGAGAGAAGAGCAGGGGACCCAGGACGGAGCCTTGAGGAACCCCATAGTGAGAGGAAGAGGAGGGGACCCAGGACGGAGCCTTGAGGGACCCCATAGTCAGAGGAAGAGGAGGGGACCCAGGACGGAGCCTTGAGGGACCCCATAGTGAGAGGAAGAGGAGGGGACCCAGGACGGAGCCCTGAGGAACCCCATAGTGAGAGGAAGAGGAGGGGACCCAGGACGGAGCCTTGAGGGACCCCATAGTGAGAGGAAGAGGAGGGGACCCAGGACGGAGCCTTGAGGGACCCCATAGTGAGAGGAAGAGGAGGGGACCCAGGACGGAGCCCTGAGGAACCCCATAGTGAGAGGAAGAGGAGGGGACCCTTGAGGAACCCCAGTAGTGAGAGGAAGAGGAGGGGACCCAGGACGGAGCCTTGAGGAACCCCAGTAGTGAGAGGAAGAGGAGGGGACCCAGGACGGAGCCTTGAGGAACCCCAGTAGTGAGAGGAAGAGGAGGGACCCAGGACGGAGCCTTGAGGAACCCCAGTAGTGAGAGGAAGAGGAGGGGACCCAGGACGGAGCCTTGAGGAACCCCATAGTGAGAGGAAGAGGAGGGACCCAGGACGGAGCCTTGAGGAACCCCATAGTGAGACGAAGAGGAGAGGACCCAGGACGGAGCCTTGAGGAACCCCATAGTGAGAGGAAGAGGAGGGGACCCAGGACGGAGCCTTGAGGGACCCCATAGTGAGAGGAAGAGGAGGGGACCCAGGACGGAGCCTTGAGGAACCCCATAGTGAGAGGAAGAGGGGACCCAGGACAGAGCCTTGAGGAACCCCAGTAGTGAGAGGAAGAGGAGGGGACCCAGGACGGAGCCTTGAGGAACCCCATAGTGAGAGGAAGAGGAGGGACCCAGGACGGAGCCTTGAGGAACCCCATAGTGAGAGGAAGAGGAGGGACCCAGGACGGAGCCTTGAGGAACCCCATAGTGAGAGGAAGAGGAGGGACCCAGGACGGAGCCTTGAGGAACCCCATAGTGAGAGGAAGAGGAGGGACCCAGGACGGAGCCTTGAGGAACCCCATAGTGAGAGGAAGAGGAGGGACCCAGGACGGAGCCTTGAGGAACCCCATAGTGAGAGGAAGAGGAGGGGATCCAGGACGGAGCCTTGAGGAACCCCAGTAGTGAGAGGAAGAGGAGGGGACCCAGGACGGAGCCTTGAGGAACCCCATAGTGAGAGGCAGAGGAGGGGACCCAGGACGGAGCCTTGAGGAACCCCATAGTGAGAGGAAGAGGAGGGGACCCAGGACGGAGCCTTGAGGAACCCCATAGTGAGAGGAAGAGGAGGGGACCCAGGACGGAGCCTTGAGGAACCCCATAGTGAGAGGAAGAGGAGGGGACCCAGATCCTCTCCACGTTACCTGGTAAGTGTGGTCGTTAAGGTAGGAAGAGAAAAGAGCGAGTGCAGTGCCTGAGATCCCAGTTCCTGAAGAGAAGAGATCAGGATCTGGTGGTTCACGGTGTCAAATGCTGCAGAAAGGTCTAGAAGGATAAGGACAGAGGAGAGAGAGGCTGCTCTAGCAGAGTGAAGGATAAGGACAGAGGAGAGAGAGGATGCTCTAGCAGAGTGAAGGATAAGGACAGAGGAGAGAGGCTGCTCTAGCAGAGTGAAGGATAAGGACAGAGGAGAGAGAGGCTGCTGTAGCAGAGTGAAGGATAAGGACAGAGGAGAGAGAGGATGCTCTAGCAGAGTGAAGGATAAGGACAGAGGAGAGAGGCTGCTCTAGCAGAGTGAAGGATAAGGACAGAGGAGAGAGGATGCTCTAGCAGAGTGAAGGATAAGGACAGAGGAGAGAGAGTGCTCTAGCAGAGTGAAGGATAAGGACAGAGGAGAGAGGCTGCTCTAGCAGAGTGAAGGATAAGGACAGAGGAGAGAGGCTGCTCTAGCAGAGTGAAGGATAAGGACAGAGGAGAGAGGCTGCTCTAGCAGAGTGAAGGATAAGGACAGAGGAGAGAGGCTGCTCTAGCAGAGTGAAGGATAAGGACAGAGGAGAGAGGCTGCTCTAGCAGAGTGAAGGATAAGGACAGAGGAGAGAGGATGCTCTAGCAGAGTGAAGGATAAGGACAGAGGAGAGAGAGGATGCTCTAGCAGAGTGAAGGATAAGGACAGAGGAGAGAGGATGCTCTAGCAGAGTGAAGGATAAGGACAGAGGAGAGAGATGCTCTAGCAGAGTGAAGGATAAGGACAGAGGAGAGAGGATGCTCTAGCAGAGTGAAGGATAAGGACAGAGGAGAGAGGATGCTCTAGCAGAGTGAAGGATAAGGACAGAGGAGAGGATGCTCTAGCAGAGTGAAGGATAAGGACAGAGGAGAGAGGATGCTCTAGCAGAGTGAAGGATAAGGACAGAGGAGAGAGGATGCTCTAGCAGAGTGAAGGATAAGGACAGAGGAGGGAGGATGCTCTAGCAGAGTGAAGGATAAGGACAGAGGAGAGAGGATGCTCTAGCAGAGTGAAGGATAAGGACAGAGGAGAGAAACCTGCAGAGGAGAGGATAAGAGAGGAGAGATAGGATGCTCTAGCAGAGTGAAGGATAAGGACAGAGGAGAGAGGTTGCTCTAGCAGAGTGAAGGATAGGGACAGAGGAGAGGCTGCTCTAGCAGAGTGAAGGATAAGGCCAGAGGAGAGAGGATGCTCTAGCAGAGTGAAGGATAAGGACAGAGGAGAGAGGATGCTCTAGCAGAGTGAAGGATAAGGACAGGAGAGAGAGGATCTCTAGCAGAGGAAGGATAAGGACAGAGGAGAGAGAGAATGCTCTAGCAGAGTGAAGGACAAGGACAGGAGAGAGGGCTCTACTTGGTATGTGAAGGAGGAGTCAATTCAATTCAGAGAGTTTGTTTAGAGTAGTGACAAGTTACATTACAAATTTGTCTCGGCCTCCATCCAGTCTGTACACATAGACATCCTGCCCCAAAACCTCACATCGGACCACAACTCCCAAAAGGACCTTCAGGGGAAAAAAGAAGAGGAGAGGAGGGACAGGAGGAGGGATGATCCATCAGCAATTCAATTCAATTCAGTTTATTTGTATAGCCCAATTTCACAAATTACAAATTTGTCTCGGAGTGCTTTACAATCTGTACACATAGACATCCCTGCCCCAAAACCTCACATCGGACCAGGAAAAACTCCCAAATAACCCTTCAGGGGAAAAAAGGGAAGAAACCTGCAGGAGAGCAACAGAGGAGGATCCCTCTCCAGGATGGACAGATGCAATAGATGTAATGTGAACAGAAGGACAGATTTAGAGTTAAAATACATTCAATGAATATGACAGAGTGTATGAATAGTTCATAGTAGGCATATTCCACGATGGAGACCTCCACGATCCATCAGGCAGATGGCGGTGGGGAGGAGGAGTGGGCGGAGTCTCAACAGTGGGCGGAGTCTCAACAGGACAGTGGCGTAGTCATGAGCAGGAATTCCACGACCCAGACGATCCATCAGGCAGATAGGATCTATGCCGTCTCATAGGGTCCGATGACCCCATGAGACGTGAAGTCAAAAGGACTCCGGAGAGAAAGCAGAGTTAGTAACGTGTGATTGAGAGATGAAAATTCATCCTTAAGGAGAGAAAAAAGAGGAGATAGGTACTCAGTGCATCCTAAAACGTCCCCCGGCAGCTATAAGCCTATAGCAGCATATCAAGGGGCTGGACCAGGGCAAACCTGATTCAGCCCTAACTATAAGCTCTGTCAAAGAGGAAGGTCTTAAGTCTACTCTTAAACGAGGTGACTGTGTCTGCCTCCCGGACTGAAATTGGAAGCTGGTTCCATAAAGAGGAGCTTGATAACTAAAGGCTCTGGCTCCCATTCTACTTTTTAAGACTCTAGGAACTACAAGTAGTCCGCATTTAGTGAGCGTAGCTCTCTAGTGGGCAATATGGTACTACAAGCTCCTTAAGATATGATGGTGCATCACCAATCAAGGCTTTGTAGGTTAAGAGAAGAATTTAAAAGTGATTCTTGATTTTACGGGGAGCCAGTGCAGAGCAGCTAGTGCCGGAGTGATGTGATCTCTTTTCTTAGTTTTAGTGAGAACACGAGCTGCAGCATTCTGGATCAACTGGAGGGACCTAAGAGATTTATTAGAGCAGCCTGATAATAAGGAGTTGCAGTAATCCAGTCTCGAAGTAACGAACGCGTGAACCAATTTTTCTGCATCTTTTTGAGACAAGATATGCCTGATTTTTGAAATATTACGTAGATGAAATAATGCAGTCCTTGAGATTTGCTTTACGTGGGAGTTAAAGGACAAGTCCCGATCAAAGATAACGCCAAGATTCTTTACAGTGGTGTTGGATGCCAGGGCAATGCCGTCTACAGAATCCACATCACCAGATAATTGATCAAAAATCAGGCACATCTTGTCTCAAAAAGATGCAGAAAAATTGGTTCACGCGTTCGTTACTTCGAGACTGGATTACTGCAACTCCTTATTAGCAGGCTGCTCTAATAAATCTCTTAGGTCCCTCCAGTTGATCCAGAATGCTGCAGCTCGTGTTCTCACTAAAACTAAGAAAAGAGATCACATCACTCCTGCACTAGCTGCTCTGCACTGGCTCCAGTAAAATCAAGAATCACTTTTAAAATTCTTCTCTTAACCTACAAAGCCTTGATTGGTGATGCTCCATCATATCTTAAGGAGCTTGTCGTACCATATTGCCCCACTAGAGAGCTACGCTCACTAAATGCGGGACTACTTGTAGTTCCTAGAGTCTTAAAAAGTAGAATGGGAGCCAGAGCCTTTAGTTATCAAGCTCCTCTTTATGGAACCAGCTTCCACTCAGTCCGGGAGGCAGACACAGTCACCTCGTTTAAGACTAGACTTAAGACCTTCCTCTATGACAGAGCTTATAGTTAGGGCTGAATCAGGTTCACCTGGTCCAGCCCCTTGATATGCTGCTATAGGCTTATAGCTGCGGGGACGCTAGGATGCACTGAGTACCTATCTCCTCTTTTCTCTCCTTAGGATGAATTTTCATCTCTCAATCACGTTACTAACTCTGCTTTCTCCCGGAAGTCCTTGACTTTACGTCTCATGGGGTCATCGGACCCTATGAGACGGCATAGATCCTATCTGCCTGATGGATCGTCTGGGTCGTGGAATTCCTGCTCCTGACTACGCCACTGTCCTGTTGAGACTCCGCCTACTGTTGAGACTCCGCCTACTCCTCCCCACCGCCATCTGCCTGATGGATCGTGGAGGTCTCCATCGTGGAATATGCCTACTATGAACTATTCATACACTCTGTCATATTCATTGAATGTATTTTAACTCTAAATCTGTCCTTCTGTACACATTACATCTATTGCATCTGTCCATCCTAGGAGAGGGATCCTCCTCTGTTGCTCTCCTGCAGGTTTCTTCCCTTTTTTTCCCCCTGAAGGGTTATTTGGGAGTTTTTCCTGGTCCGATGTGAGGTTTTGGGGCAGGGATGTCTATGTGTACAGATTGTAAAGCACTCCGAGACAAATTTGTAATTTGTGAAATTGGGCTATACAAATAAACTGAATTGAATTGAATTGAGGTGCTCAGGGCCGATTAAAATTACTTCGGTTTTGTCTGAGTTTAACATCAAGAAGTTGCAGGTCATCCATGTTTTTATGTCTTTAAGACATGCTTGAATTTTACCGAGTTGGTTGCTCTCCTCTGGTTTTATCGATAAATATAGTTGAGTATCATCTGCATAACAATGAAAGTTTATGGAGTGTTTCCTGATAATATTGCCCAAAGGAAGCATGTATAAGGTAAATAAAATTGGTCCAAGCACAGAACCTTGTGGAACTCCGTGACTAACGTTGGTGGTTATCGAGGCGTCATCGTTTACAAATACAAACTGAGATCGATCTGATAAATAGGATTTAAACCAAATTAGTGCCGTGCCTGAAATGCCAATCGACTGCTCCAGTCTCTGTAACAGGATGTCATGGTCAATGGTGTCGAATGCAGCAATCATCATCCAGTTCTTCACTTCCCCCTCCCGACGGGGTCATTAGCCGTTTCTCAATTCCAAGTACACGGAGCACATACTTGTGTTCTTTTGGAGTCTGGTCTTGTGAGTCTGGTCTTGGGAGTCTGGTCTTGTGAGTCTGGTCTTGTGAGTCTTGTCTTGGGAGTCCAGACTCCGGAGGACGGGAAGACGGTCTTTCCACGATTGGAACAGCAGCTTACTTGATGACGTCACCACATCAGCTGTTCTTGCTCATGAGTTTACTCCAATTATTCACTGTATATTATTTTTAACAGTCAAACAAAATATGACAACTGTCAAGTCAAACATGGTTAGATTTTCTTTCCAAAATATATAAATAGAAAGTAACACATGTAAATAGGTATATAGGTAATTGGGATGTAAACAAAGCACATAGGAACGATTAGATAATTGAAAAATAAAACAAGCAATTGGGAAACGGGGCGGAGGCTTACAGACCGGAAATAACCACGGGGCGCACTTAAGGGGGTGATGAACAAACGCCGCGAGAAAATAGAGTATGCAGCGAACGATCTGCGGAGCATCGACAAGTCCGGAGAGGCAGCCGGTAAGGGAGGCAAACTCTGAACGCTGACTGACTGTTTGACTTTCACTTTCACTGCCCGTGCGGGAGCGTCAGCGACGTCATGGGGCTCCGTAACACGCTCACGTGTGCAGGGGTGAATTGTTTGTCGACAAATGTCATTGAGGTTAGGAGATTGAGTTTGTCTAAGGTTGATTGTCTGGTGTCTTGTTATATTGTTTACAATTTATATGTTAGTGGAGGCACAGCTGGGGATCTGTAGGTGGTGGATGCAGGTTGTGTGCTCATGCAGAATGCACGGGTGCAAATGGAAAAGAGTGCTTTTTGCTGGCATATTTGAAATGTGGGGTTTTCTGTTTTCTCTGGAAAGGTTTTTCACCTCCTTCGTTGCCATATGGAGCGAATGGAATGACTGCAATGGCTTAACTCCAAAATAAAAGGAGAAAGAAAAAAGGAAAAAGTTGTTGTCATTTTGAGTGAAGCCCAGTTTAAATCCGGGTAGATGACCCAATCCCTATCAAGTGGGGAAGTGCGCTAAATTGGAGCCGTAACTAGACAGTGAAAAACCGCCACCAGAAACAGGAAAGTCTGGAAAACCAGGAAGAGGAAATCTGGGAGCTTTGAGCTGGAGCAGCAGAAGCAATAAACTGGAATCATCCTAGGAAAAGAAGACAGCCAAGTGGAACTATATAAAGCATTGAGGTAGTACTTACCTTCTCAACTGGAATCAATGACGGAGCGGATTCGAGCACGACGGATCAAGCTATGGAGAAATCAGTTGGGCAACTCAAGGTGGAGCGAACTACAGCGAAAAGATTATTTACACGTCTGGTCAACAGCATTACCAGGACCTACAAGGACATGTCTGAAAAGGAGCTCAGAGACAGTTTCAATAACGTCATAAAAGAAGCTGAGAAAGTCATGGGCGCAAATGAAGATGTGGAGATCGCATCCATTGCAGAACTGGAGGCGGAGCTGGAGGCAGGTGGAGATGCTGTGTTAACTAAACAGCAGGAAGCCGACATAGCAAAGACTTTCAATGAGTGTGATGGAAAGCTAAAGGAGGTCAAAAGTCTGATTCAGGAGGCACTTTGGGATAACTTCGGGGATGTTGAATTGTCAACATGATTGCAGGCAGCAGAGGAAGTGGGGGACCGTGCTGCTGATGTGCAGCCCGATGGTAGCCAGGAGGCATACGACTTCATGCTCGACCACCTGCAATGACTAGTAAGGACTGCAAAGGAGGTGTACAGCCGGTGGAAAACGATGGATCCCACCAAGTGAGCAAAAGGACTTTCAGAGCCGCGTGAAGAGGCTGGAGCTCCTCCTTCCCAAGCTGATTTCCAGGAAGACTGATTACATATAGGCTAGGAAAGAGGAGGAGGGGGAAAGACCACTTGGGCCCACGCCGGCCAACATCAGACTGAAACCTATAGCCCTGCCAAAGTTCACTGGGAATAAACGTGACTTCCACAGGTGGAAAAAGGACTGGGAAGCGCTCCAGAAGCAAGGTGAGCCGACCGGTTCAAGAGAAGTGAGAAAGTTTCAACTACTGGACAGTCTTGATGATAAAATCGCAAGAGACCTTCGCCTGACCAGCTATAACACTGCAGGTGACATTTTCCGTGTCCTAGAGAACCGCTATGGCAATAAAATTGCTATTGCTATTGACATAGTGGAGGAGTTGCAGAGAATGCCAGCTGCCGGAGGTCATCAGCCACGAAAAATAGTGGAATTAATCCAAGCTGTGGAGAAGGCACTTCAAGATTTGAGCGACCTTGGGGACACGGGTGCAATCAAAAATCCTCTGGTGACGAAGTCAATAGAAAGTAAACTTCCAGAAGTTCTGAAGAAGGAATGGCTTGTCTATGTCGCTGACAGGAGAAACGCAGTGGCAGCAGAGAATCGTTTTGACAGTCTCTTGGCATTCCTCAAAGGGCAAGAGAGCATATATGTGGTGCCGATCACCGATCACTGAAATCAGTATCTGCCGATCACCGATAATACTGATCACGATCACTGAAATCAGTACCTGCTGATCCGATAATACCGATCACCGATCACGGTGTCGATTGAAGCATTCTATTTATTGTGTAGCATTATTGCCTAGGACTATGAGGAAATACATATATAAAGCACCTCAAACATTAAAGAAATTACAGATTTCTTTAAACATTTAGGACTTTTACTTTGAAAAATGTCCCAATTGATACATTAAAATTGTTTGATTGCTATTGTAGGGGATTTCAGATATGTATGGAACACATCTGCATCATTCATTTCCTGGAACTCTTGGGGAAATCTATTTACAGGACTTTTTTTAACATACAAAAGTCTGACTTATTTTTATAAACTCTTCCTTGGTCCAGTAAAAATGTTTTAATGTTAGCATAATTTAAGCTAAATCTCAGAAACGATCTATAAAGATACAAAATCAGTTCATTGTTTACTTTTATATGTTCGTGTATGATTTGTCGACATCTTATTTTGAAAAACGGATGTTGTTTCACGTGGTTCTTTCCGCTAACTTTGCAAAACCGGATGTTGTCACTTAAATCCTTCCGCTAACTTTATCAAACCCTCTCACTCCAGATGGAATGTGTTTAGCGTGAGCATCTCTAGGGGCAGACATGTGAGAGTCGGCTGAGTCGACCCAGAGATTCAACTCGGGGGACGGGGACGCCGCTCGGTGGTGAGGATCCCCTCTGACCTCTGACCTCTCACTCTGCGGCCCTCGCCGCGCGCATCGTCTCCGTTGCGGTGCGCCGCGATTGAAACGTCTGATAGTTCTCGCAGATGTTACGTCATCTGATCGGCCGTTTTGATCACGCCGATCAAAACCGATAATGGGAATATCGGCCGATATGGATCGGCGCCGATCACATCGGTGCATCCCTACATATATGAGCAGCTCGAGCAGCTAAGAGAGGAGGAGCCAAGTAGGAAAGAGACCAGAACCGAGCCAAGATATGCTAGAACCAAGTCTACCAAATCAGAAGATGACCATTTAGGGTGTGTAGTCTGTGGTGACGGAAAGCATAAGAAAAAACTCTACTTTTGCAACCAGTTTCGTGCGCTAAAGCTAACAGAGAAGAAGGCTGTAGTAAGAAAGTTGGGAGCATGCAGGAGGTGCCTTGAAGTACATGAGGACGCTTCATACTGCAAAACTGACTTTCTATGTAAAAATCAAGTCTGCAGAGAGGAGCAAGCTCCTGAGCATAATTTCTATCTGTGCCCCAATGCTGCAGCGAGAAAAAGCATCGGAGAGAAAGAACACAGATTCGGCCCAGAGAGGGAGAAAACCAGGAGGAAACATACAAAAGATCTAGAGGAGTTCTTCAACAAGCTTTCCCCAGAATTGGCAAAGCAATGTCGGGATGTGTTCTCCAACACTACGTCAAGAGCTTTCAGTACTAGACAAGAGCCACCAAGCCTTCTTGTGGAAAGTGGACTGCAAGAGCTACCAGTGCTTATGATGCTCCTCGAGGTCACAGCAAATGCTGGACAAAAGATCGGGACATTAATTGATTTGGCTTCGGACACGAATTATATAACCCACAAGACAGCAAGCGAACTGAACCTCAGGAGTGAAGAAATTACACTTGTCGTCCATGCAGTTGGAGGGATGGCGGTTCGTGTGGAGACAAAGCGTTACCTTCTAAGGATCCGAGTGATGACTCCCAAGGGCACTCTCAAACCACATCAATTGCTTTGTTATGGACTGGACAGCATCGCAAATATCCACAGAAATGTGACGCCAGAGCAGCTGCACACATTTTTCCCAGGCATTCCACTTGGTGAACTTGTGAGACCCAAAGAGGTACATTTGCTCATAAGCCACAGAGAAGGACAATTGGCTCCTCAAAGAGTCAAAGCTGTTGGAGACCTCGTACTGTGGGACGGACCTCTTGGAAAGACAGTTGGCGGAACGCATCCTGACCTCTTTGAGGGGCTCACTGTATCAGCCCACATGTCCAAGACTCATTTTGCGAGGTCAATGAGAGCAGCAGCTGTAAAGTACGAGGAACTCTGGCAGGATCCCTGAGACCCTTCTACGAAACAAACAGGTTAGCGCCAAGTTTCAGGTGTCAAGTACGTCAACCACCAAGAAAGATTTCCTTGAATGGTGGAAATGGGACAGCATTGGTGCAGCATGTGAGCCGAGATGCGGGGGTTGCCGCTGCGGGAAATGCCAGCCAGGCGGCAAAGAAATGACTCTTGCTGAGGAGAGGGAGGTCGAAATAATGAAGGAAGGCCTAACCTATGTCAAAGGCGATAGCCACAGCGAAGAGCCACATTGGCATTCCAGGTATCCTTGGTTAGAAGATCCAGCCTCTCTGCCGGACAACAAAAGGACAGTCGAGGCTCCATTTCTGAGAACAGAAAAGCAGCTAGCCAAGGAACCGGAATGGAAGGTTGCCTATACTTCTCAAGTGCATGACATGGTTGACCGAGGGGTCAGGTGTGGAGTACATGCTGCCCTGGGTGATATAAAAAAGATGTACAACTCTGTTTGGTTGGAGGATCGAGAAGTACACCTGCATAGATTCCTCTGGAGAGACTCAGAAGATGAAGAGCTGGCGGAATATGCAATCACAAGAGTAAACATTGGGGACAAGCCAGCGGGGTGCATCGCACAGCTGGCAATGCGTGAGACTGCAAACCTCGCACCTTTCATCCACCTCAACGTGGAGCGGCAGGTGCTCCAGGAAGACAGCTACGTCGATGACATTCTCACATCCCACAATGACCTTGACCAGCTTAAAACCATCACAGCAAATATAAGACATATCCTGCAAGCTGGAGGGTTTAAGCTCAAGGCTTGGGTCTTTTCTGGGCAAAGTGGGAGGACTGGTTGGAAGGATGAGCCGGAGAAGGCCAAGACAAAGATGTTGGTCCTGCCAAACCAAATGAGTGATGATGACAATAAGGCGCTCGGCCTGGGCTACATGGTAGAAGAGGACAAGCTCCATGTCATGAGCGCAATCAATTTCTCGAAGAGAAAGAAAAAGATGAGAAGCGGCCAGGACCTTCACCAAGGACAAGTCAGAGACCAGATGCCAAATCCCCTCACGCGGAGAGAACTTCTCAGCCAAGTTTCAGGGCTGTATGACCCAGTCGGCCTGGTAACTCCTGCTAAGCAAAAAGGAGCTATACTTGTGCGAAGGGCGTTCCAAGAGGCAAAAACTGAAGTGTCCAGTCAAAGACACATGGGACATAGCACTCTCAGATGATCTCAGGGAAGATGCGATTAGGCTCTTCGAAGAATACATTCAGCTTGGCAAAGTCATGTTCACCAGAGCACTAATGCCTCCATGCTATGTTGATAAACCCTGGGCAATCACATTCTCAGATGGAAGTGAACATACGTATGGAGCAGTGATGTATCTAAGATGGAACTCGAACCAAGGCCCAATGGTTAGGCTGGTGGAGTCCAAAGCAAAATTGACTCCGTTTGACTGTAAAGGTGATGCTGTGAAAGCAGAGATTTGTGGAGCAGTGTTTGCCTTGCGGCTGAAGAAGTACTTTGAGCTGCACAGCCGAATCCAGATTGAAAAGTGGTACCATCTCATCGATAGCCAAACAGTTCTTGGTGCAGTACAACGAGAAAGCTACGGCTATCAGACTTTCTTTGCGAATAGGATTGGAGAAATTCAGGACTGCACTGGGATTCAAGACTGGTGGTGGATCCCTGGGCAGCAAAACATTGCTGACATAATAACCAGAGGGGCCAGCCCTCAAGACTTAGATGAGGACTCAGAGTGGCAAAATGGGCCAGAGTTTCTGAAGTTACCAGTCAGTGAGTGGCCAATCAAATTGGCCAAAGAACTAGCGAGCGCTGCCAGGGAAAGGGTCAACAAGTTGCAAAAGAAGGCATTTGCTGCTGTGATGAGAGCCAAGGCAAAGAAAGCTGAGTCAGACCAACACCAAGCATTAACTGAACGAAGAAGACCACCTGCAGGAGCAGCCATCCTAGGCCTCGTGGATGCCAAGCGGTTCAGTAGCTTGACTAAACTGGTCGAAACAATTGCATGGATCTGGAGAGCAGCAAAAAAGTTCATTGGACAAAATAAAGCCGCAAAGAGCTCAAAGTGGGAGGCAGTCTCTTCGACAGGAGTCGTCTCGGTTAAAGAACGACAAGATGCCCTGAGAGACATCTTTCTTGTGGCGCAAGAAGGCAAAACCTTCCCAAGCACCACGACAGACAGACTAGTGGTCTATAAAGTGGAAGACTCCGGGCTATTAGTTTGCGGTGGCCGAGTGCAAATCTTCAAAGAAGATCAAGTAGGGGTCCCTATCTTACCCTATAACACATGGGTGTCCACACTGCTTGCTCGGGAGGCCCACCAAGAGAGTCATGATGGAGTGGCTGGAACCCTGCTCAAGATGAGAAGGAGGGCATGGGTCATACGAGGAAGAAGGATTGCCCAAAAGGTCGTTGATGGCTGCATAATCTGCAAAAAGGCAAAGGCAAGGAAATGTCAACAAGTAATGGGCGACTTGCCGCCAGAACGAACAGAACCTGCTGCGCCATTCAAGTTCACGACCATAGACTTCTTTGGACCGTACCAAGTCATAGATGATGTGAAGAAGACATTCATTTTCTTACACTACACACATACACACACACTTCATTTTCATTTACTCTACACACATTTTGCATTTTGCACACTGTCTATATTTAATATTTTTATATTTAATTTAATTTGTCATTAGTATTGTATTGTGTATGCATATATGTTGTATAGATACATATATATTTTATATTTTACTTTGTATACTTCTTGTATACATCTTTATCTTTCATCCCTGTTTTTTATATTTTATTTTTTATTCTTGTGTGTTTAGTTTTTATTGGTGCTGCTACTGTTATGACAAATTTACCCTTGGGGATTAATAAAGTACATATCTATATATCTATCTATCTAAGAGAGTGAGACTAAAAGTCTGGGGGGTGATCTTCTGCTGCATGGCCAGTAGAGCTATCCACACAGAGTTGGTAAACACACTATCAACAGAAGGATTCCTGATGGCCTACCAAAGGTTCACCGCGATCAGGGGGCATCCAAGGAAGATCTGGTCAGATCCAGGCACCAATTTCATTGGAGCAAAACAAGTCTTGGAGGAGTTTTACAGATTTCTGGATGGCTTGAACAAACCAGCCGTGCAGGAGAACGCAGCAAAAAATGGGACTGAGTGGATGTGGAAAATCCACCCAGCCGACTCTCCACACAGAAATGGTGCTGCAGAAGCTGCTGTACGCATCGTAAAGCGAGCACTCCAGATTCTTGGAAAGGGGTCGGAGCTCACATACAGTGAGTTCCAGACAACTCTTCACATAGCAGCCAACCTGGCAAATGAGCGCCCAATTGACGCCAGAGTACAGAGCCGGGAAGACTGTATCCAGTATATCACACCCAACACGCTCCTTCTTGGGCGGGCATCTCAAAATGGGGATGTCCAAACATTTGACTTTGCTTGTTACCCCTACAAAAGACTAAGAGCAATGCAGTCAGAGGTGACCAAGTTCTGGAAACATTGGAGCCAACTTGCTGGTCCCAACTTATTCGTGAGGAGCAAGTGGCATACTACAGAAAGAAATGTTGCTGTTGGGGACGTTGTCTGGCTAAGTGACCAAAATGCGCTACGGGGGCAATTCAAGCTTGGAAGGGTCATCAGTACGAATCCAGACAGTAAAGGCATCGTGAGGGACGTCGACGTCAGAATCTTCCCAAGCTACAATGTTCCTGTGACAAGACCAACAAGGGAAGCAAGAGCAAGTCATCCGACCGTGAGCAAGCAGAACGGGAAGATCCAGGCTGCCATCCTTCACAGAGACGTCAGGCGGCTGGTTGTCTTACTACCTGCTGAAGGACAGGACAACATCTCCAGAAGATAAGAACTAAGCTGGAATTACAAAGTGTGCCTTTAAAGTTGGCGATCTCCACAGTGGTTCCATGGGGAGATCGAGTGGGAGGTGTCAAGTCAAACATGGTTAGATTTTCTATCCGAAATATATAAATAGAAAGTAACACATGTAAATAGTTATATAGGTAATTGGGATGTAAACAAAGCACATAGGAACGATTAGATAATTGAAAAATAAAACAAGCAATTGGGAAACGGGGCGGAGGCTTACAGACCGGAAATAACCACGGGGCGCACTTAAGGGGGTGATGAACAAACGCCGCGAGAAAATAGAGTATGCAGCGAACGATCTGCGGGGCATCGACAAGTCCGGAGAGGCAGCCGGTAAGGGAGGCAAACTCTGAACGCTGACTGACTGTTTGACTTTCACTTTCACTGCCCGTGCGGGAGCGTCAGCGACGTCATGGGGCTCCGTAACACGCTCACGTGTGCAGAGGTGAATTGTTTGTGGACAAATGTCATTGAGGTTAGGAGATTGAGTTTGTCTAAGGTTGATTGTCTGGTGTCTTGTTATATTGTTTACAATTTATATGTTAGTGGAGGCACAGCTGGGGATCTGTAGGTGGTGGATGCAGGTTGTGTGCTCATGCAGAATGCACGGGTGCAAATGGAAAAGAGTGCTTTTTGCTGGCATATTTGAAATGTGGGGTTTTCTGTTTTCTCTGTAAAGGTTTTTCACCTCCTTCGTTGCCATATGGAGCGAATGGAATGACTGCAATGGCTTAACTCCAAAATAAAAGGAGATAGAAAAAAGGAAAAAGTTGTTGTCATTTTGAGTGAAGCCCAGTTTAAATCCGGGTAGATGACCCAATCCCTATCAAGTGGGGAAGTGTGCTAAATTGGAGCCATAACTTGACAACAACCCTGCTTTTTATTATCCTTTACATATAATAATTTTATTTTGAATTGTTTGTGTGGACATATATATATAATTAAACAGATCAGGTGTGTATATATATAATTAAACACATCAGGATCAGTGGCGGTTCGTCCATAGGGGGCGCTAGGGCGCCGCCCCTCTTAAAATGTTGAGATGGGAAAAAAAAGAAGAAGAAGAAAAAAAATCCTGTCAAAAAACACGATATGCCAAATCATTTAAATAGTAAATATACCGTGTTGACGCGCTAAATGTGTGTGGGAGACCGTAAGCCTGTCAACAACCACTTAAGTTAATGTGAAAAAATATAATATATCGCCATTATCACGGAGAGAAGCCCCTCCCCTTTTCCGAGGCGATCTAACGTGTGTGTACGGCATCGATACAACATTTCAGTCGTTTCGGCAATGACGGCTTCACATTGGCGGATGAAACGGGAATCTTGAGTCGCAAAAATTTGCGCACGCGATTGGACCCGTATGTTCCCTCAGCCCATAGAGCAGTGTTGCCAGGTCCGCAGTTTTCCTGCGGAATCGGGCTACTTTTAGGACCGAGGTGAAATAACTGTTTAGGGAAAACTGCTTTTAATGCTGGTGGCATACTAAACATATGTTGTTACTTTGTAGATATTACAATACATTTGGCAATGATAGCAATGCTGTTGGACTTTAAAAGCAGTGTATATGGTTTGGCACGAGCATATTTTGAGTTCTGATATTGGGCTGGTTGTGTCACACAGACCTGGCAACCCTGCTGCCCAGAGCTCCACGGAGGTACCCGAGCAACATAGCTAGCAGAAGCTTTATGTTAGTATGGCGTCGGCGACTGAAAACTCTGGTATCTCTACACCAAACACCTTTCAATCGACGGTCAGATATTGACAAGAAGAGGCTGAAAGAGTTGGGACCCGAACATCCGGATTTAAAAATTCTGCAGCAAAGCGCTGACCGCGGGAGGACGTACACCCGGAGGTTCTCCTCAAGCCTATATGCTAACCGGAGCTGGTTAGCTGGATGCTCCATGAGTAATTCGTTTTTTGTTTCCCCTGTCTGTTATTCCAAAGTCCTGGGACTGAAACTCTCTGGACTACAACGGGGGAGGGGTCTAAAGAGCTGCAGACAAGTGGAAAGCACGAATCTTGCCGCAGTTATCTAGCTAACAGCATGGAGCTAACGAGCTAACAGCATGAAGCTAACCCTGTTTGCAGAGCAGCAGAAGAAGACCGAACTGGCATCGAAACACAACGAAGAAGTTCTGAAAAACAGACACATTCCCTCAAGAATAATGAAACAGGCTGGTTAGACATGATGACTTTAACCAGAGAGTTATGGAGAAGACACTTTAAAGAGAGGAGCTACTTGTCTTTACAGTAGTGGCTCGACTCTGTCACCCAATGTAACATGTGATCTCTTTCTGACTCTATTCTGCTCTGAACCTCTTTCATGTGAGGGTGAAACTCTTTTATTTTGCAAACCTCTGAAACCCAACCCAATGTTCCTTAAAGCTGCTCTGAACCTCTCATGCCCAAAGTCACAGTGTGTTGATAGTTGTTATTGGACCGTGTTGAGCACGCTGTGTTCTTTAAATAAAGCTTTGTTTTTTACAATATTCTACTCAAAACCTCTTTTCTTCTCATTGTTGAGTGCTATTTAAACTGCGCCCCCCCCAAAAAAAATTTCACCAGCCACCACTGATCAGGATCTATCAGACAGATGGGATTTGCCTGATGGATCATTGAGGTCTGGATCGTGGAATATGTTTACAACCAACTATGCCATGGCCCTCCTGAGACTCCGCCCACTCCTCCTCTCTACCTCCATCTGCCTGATGGATCGTGGAGGTCTGGATCGTGGTCCATGCATACTACCAACTATTCATCCACTCTGTCATCTTCATTGTGTTGTTCCTGTGTTTTAATTTGTGTGTAATGTTCCTTCTGGTCACATGACATCTATTACACCTGTCCATCCTGGAGAGGGATCCTCCTCTGTTGCTCTCCTGAAGGGTTCTTTCCTTTTTCCCCCTGAAGGGTTGTTTGGGAGTTGTTCCTCATCCGATGTGAGGTTTTGGGACAGAGATGTCTATATGTACGGATTGTAAAGCACTCTGAGACCAATTTTTAATTTGTGAGAATGGGCTATACAAAATAAACTGAATTGAATTGAAAAAACTGAATAAATTTGCACAAATTTCTGCATTAGTTTTTTTTCTCTCAAGATAGAGCTGAGTGACATTAATAAGACACACAATTAACTTTTGTGATATTAGTAAATGGTTGCACTGAAACAAAGAGTGAACATTTTAAAGGGGTCTGAATACTTTCCGTACGCACTGTATTTTAAACTATTTCCTTGCCTTTAGACAATAGTACAACTAAAATAAAAGGCTTTCTAGTACAACTGAAATAAAAGGCTTTCTAGGTGACACAAGACACTAATTGATACAGGCAGTTAAAAAGTGTCTCTACTTTCCCGCTAACTATCCATCAAATATTTTACAAGAATCTTCCTGTGAGTTTATAGTTACAAAGAAACTTATTTTTTGAGAATTATACAAAACAATGGGATCTGTAAGAGAAAGTGTAACAAAGTTTCCGAAACACAAAGTGAACTTGCAAAAGTCTCTTTATGTAGATTTTAAAACATTACAGGGAAAATGCATTTTCAATACAGATGTATTTGTACAGAGTTTTTAGTTTGTTTTTAGTTTCCTCCATCAAAGACACTCAGTATGTTGTCATTGTTTTTAATAAAGATTCATCAAATGATTAGAAAACACTTTGCCTTCCATCTCATTTACAAACAAATGACATGGGAAACAATTAAAAACATTTTACCTTTTTTTTAAATTAACACATTAGAAAGAGAACAACTTACATATTGAATTTGTCACTACTGGAGGAAACACATTCTATCCTGTGTGGACTCTCATGTGTCTCTTCAGCTCTCCCTGTTGAGTAAATCTTTCCCCACACACATCACAACTGAATGGTTTCTCTCCTGTGTGGACTCTCATGTGTGCCTTCAGACGTCCCTGTTCTGTAAATCTTTTCCCACACTAGTCACAACTGAATGGTTTCTCTCCTGTGTGGACTCTCATGTGTCTCTTCAGATCTCCCTGTTGAGTAAATCTTTTCCCACACACATCACAACTGAATGGTTTCCATCCTGTGTGGATTATCATGTGTGTCTTCAGACTTCCCTGTTTTGTAAATCTTGTCCCACACACATCACAACTGAATGGTTTCTCTCCTGTGTGGACTATCATGTGTGCCTTCAGACTTCCCTGTTCTGTAAATCTTTTCCCACACTGGTCACAACTGAATGGTTTCTCTCCTGTGTGGACTCTCATGTGTCTCTTCAGATCTCCCTGTTGAGTAAATCTTTTCCCACACACATCACAACTGAATGGTTTCCATCCTGTGTGGATTATCATGTGTGTCTTCAGACTTCCCTGTTGTCTAAATCTTGTCCCACACTCGTCACAACTGAATGGTTTCTCTCCTGTGTGGAGTCTCATGTGTGACTTCAGATGTCCCTGTTCTGTAAATCTTTTCCCACACTCATCACAACTGAATGGTTTCTCTCCTGTGTGGATTCTCATGTGTATCTTCAGACTTGCCTGTTCTGTAAATCTTTTCCCACACTCATCACAACTGAATGGTTTCTCTCCTGTGTGGACTCTCATGTGTCTCTTCAGATGTCCCTGTTGTGTAAATCTTTTCCCACACTCTTCACAACTGTGTGGTTTCTTTCTCATGAGCACTTTTGATCGTGACTCATTGGATTTGTTGCCAGTGTTACATCCCACATGACTTACAAGAGCTTCCTTATATTTCGGGGCATGTGCAGCAGACTCAGGTGCCCTGGGCTCCTTCCAGACATTGTCCCCATCTACACTTTCAGGTCCAGACTCTGACAAAGCTTCTTGCCACTCACCACAACTGGCTTCAGTCTCAGAAGAGTCTGAAGCCTCTTCATCATCAGCATTTGGATGTGATTGACGATGTGGATTTAGGTTGCTGTCTGGTCCTGGTCCCCCACAGTCCTCTCCATCAGTTTCTGTTTGTATCGATGTAGCTGAGCTGCTGGCTGGAGGCTCCGCCTCTCTGTCATCCTCCGTCTGGCTTTGATGAAGCTGTGAGGTCTGAGGTTCATCATCTTCACTCGTGAAAGTAACAGCAGTGAATGAGAACTTGGCGATATCGGCCTCCTGCAGCACAATGAGCTGATCTCCCTCTAGACGGGTCCAGAGATCCTGCAGGTCTTTTATGGGGAGGGGCTCCGGCTCCTCTTTTATGGGGAGGGGCTCTGGGTCCTCCTGGTCCTCAGGGGGGACATCTGCTTTAATCCCTACCAGCTGCTGGACATCTGCAGGGAGCACATTATGAACAACGGTGACTGATATCAACTTTCATTACTGGAGACGTTCAAGGAGTCTGACTAAATGTGTATTTGTTGCTCTTCATGTACAAACACAAAACAATAACAATGACATTAGTAAACATCAGGACAGAAGGAACGTTGCCAGTATTGAGATGGAAGAGGAAGGAACCCGATGAGGAATTGAACAGACAATCTGGCACAGCCCTTTGCAGTGTGGTGGCCATCGATGGATGAGCCATGCTGTCTAGGTATCCAAGTCCTCACCTTCATCACATTGTGAACATTTAAGAACACGATCACACGAAAATGTACTCAAAAACAATTCTCCCATATAACTTAATCCTGAGGGGAAAGGTACAATATGCTATTCTAAGGGAATGGGTGGATCTGCTCATGGCTGTAAAGTCCCTGCTTAACAGCCATTATATATACACATGTATATATATATACACATGCATATATATTAGGGCTGCAACAACGAATCGATAAAATCGATAAAAATCGATTATTAAAATAGTTGGCAACGAATTTCATTTTCGATTCATTGTGTCGCGCGATTATTACGGCACTCAATAAGTCACGGAGTATAAAAAAAGTTGATTTGAGCGCAGAGCGGCGCAGGAGAAACAAGAGCGGAGTGAGAGACGGAACGCTGCGTTGTGAGAGCCAATCAGCGCTGAGCTGCTGCTCTGTTGATGAATCTAATTGGCTGATGCTGCTCACGTGGCGCTGGATGCGGAAGTCATTCACGTCGTCGGAGACATTCACGGAGCTGAGTGCGCCTACGGGTGACGGTATGAACCCAGACACCAGGGCGCTACATGTCACGACGTGTGTGGCATTTCCACAAGAGGATAACGTAGAAAACGTGGTTATTTATTCCGTGGCGGATAACGGAAAATATTTTTCCACGGAGAAAGGCAACGGAGATAAGCCACGCCCCCACTCGCTGTGAGCGCTGCGCGTGCAGACAGCATTTAACGGAGCGGAGCAGCGTGCACTCTGATCGCTCTTTTAATGAAGTATCGATACTAAAAATATGCTAAATCACATCGTTTTTAATGTACGGGTACTTTGTTAGCATCGCTACACCGTGCAGCGTGACAGCAGCAGATGTAGCGGACTAACATTCAAGCTAACCTAACTCCCCTAACGCTGTGGACATCTGAACGCTGATTGGCCGAGACGCGACACGTCCATCAAAGATGTTTTATTGTGAAGAGCACCACTCCACATTTTCTCCGCGTCTCACTGCAATCTCAACGGCAGCGGGCCAGGTGAAAAAAATAATAAATCGGAACGCGTCTCTGATATTGTTCAGGGGGCCACATGGGGACCACTGCTCAGGAGAGGAGAGCTGTCAGTCTGTTTGTGACGGTTCATCACCATGGTGACCAGTGAACAGGTTCATCACCATGGTGACCAGTGGGTCTCCAGGACCTTTCCATGACTTTAAACCAAATTTCCATGATTAAACATTTTGTGAAAACTCTGTCTATACGTGACAAAGTGAGAAGATGTAGTAATTAAACTAACAATGATAATTCCAAAGCATACTGTATATATACCGTGTAAATTAAAATTTGAATAAAACAAATTTTCATTACTTTTCCAAATATTTTGGGATTTAATTTTTTCCAATTACTTTTCTAGGCCTGCTCATAGCCATTTAAAAATTCCATGACTTTTCCAGGTTTTCCATGACCGTACGGACCCCGTTTTGAATAAAGGGTTGAAAATTAAAGCTTTTTTTTATTTTATCCGATTAATCAATTAAATAATCAACCGATTATCAAAATAATCGTTAGTTGCAGCCCTAATATATATATACTAGGGATGCACCGATCTGATCGGCGCCGATCCATATCGGCCGATATTCCCATTATCGGTTTTGATCGGCGTTCTCAAAACGGCCGATCAGATGACATAAAATCTGCGAGAACTATCAGAGACGTTTCAATCGCCGCGCACCGCAACGGAGACGATGCGCCCGGCGAGGGCCGCAGAGTGAGAGGTCAGAGGTCAGAGGGGATCCTCACCACCGAGCGGCGTCCCCGTCCCCCGAGTTGAATCTCTGGGTCGACTCAGCCGACTCTCACATGTCTGTCCCTATAGACTGATGCTCACGGTAAACACATTCCATCGGGAGCGAGAGGGTTTTGATAAAGTTAGCGGAAGGATTTGTGACAACATCCGGTTTTGCAAAGTTAGCGGAAAGAACCACGTGAAACATCCGTTTTTCAAAATAAGATGTCGACAAATCATACACTAGCATATAAAAGTAAACAATGAACTGATTTTGTATCTTTATAGATCGTTTCTGAGATTTAGCTTAAATTATGCTCACATTAAAACATTTTTACTGTACCAAGGAAGAGTTTATAAAAATAAGTCAGACTTTTGTATGTTAAGAAAAGTCCTGTATATAGATTTCCCCAAGAGTTCCAGGAAATGAATGATGCAGATGTGTTCCATACATATCTGAAATCCCCTACAATTGCAATCAAACAATTTTAATGTATAAATTGGGACATTTTTCAAAGTAAAAGTCCTAAATGTTTAAAGAAATCTGTAATTTCTTTCATGTTTGAGGTGCTTTATATATGTATTTCCTCATAGTCCAAGGCAATAATCCTACACAATAAATAGAATGCTTCAATCGACACCGTGATCGGTGATCGGCAGATACTGATTTCAGTGATCGGTGATCGGCACCAAAAACCTGATCGGTGCATCTCTAATATATACACATATATATATATACACATATATATATATTAGTGCTGTGAAAAATAACGCGTTAACGCACACTGGTGAGCAAGATATGTGCACCCCTGTGTATAAATGTATATATCCGTCTTTTGTCATCAATCTTTATGTTCTCACAAAAATATACAGAGAATATCGGTAATATGTGATTAATCCACAGAAACCTGTGATTAACCTGATTAAAATTTGTAATCGTTTCACAGCCCTAATATATATACATGTGTATATATATATATGTATGTATGTATATATACACACACAGGATGTCCTCTTATACTTATAAAACATCACAGTTTCCCACAGCAGTGGGCGAGCTGGCTGTAAACCACGGGCTGCATGTTTCATGACACACTGTATGAAGAGGAGACTGGTCTCACATCGACTGGACGTCAGATAACGACGTATGACATGAAACCAGACCGACAACAAGAGCGTGTTGTCAAGTGTTGACTGAAGCTCGTAGCATATTGAACAGGCATCAGCAGGGCCACCTACTTTGTCCTCGGCGTCTGAACTACAGCCTCCCGAACAGGTGTGGCATTTTACAGCAAAGTCCTCCGTGTTTAGTCCGTAAAACATGAGCGCTACATCAAAAGGACGTGACGCGGAGGCTAAGCGATGGACATGCGCACTTCATAGCGAGTCATCCGGGTCCTGAGAGGCCACTCCGACGGCACGTCTGCGCACGCGTACCAAAACCACTTCATTCAAACACCAGTTCATCTCGCACAGCGTCCACGCCCTCCTCCCGGAGCACCGTGGAGGCGCGTCACATCTCAAGTGGCAACAACGGACCGTGGGGCTGAAAAGCCGCCAGTTAAACCCGCGGGACCAGAGAAGAAGAAGCACCGACCTGCTGTGTGTCGCCATTGTTCTCTGAGCTGAGACACGGTGTCCTCATAAGCTGCTGTCAATGTGTCCAACAGCCCAAAAGACTCTTCAACGGCCGCGTGGACTCGCTGCTTCACCAACAGTCTCATCATTTCTCCTGGAGACACGGGGACAGACACCGGAGGCTCCTCGCGGTCCATCTCCCAACGACGCATGCGCAGTTGGATGTGCGACGCACTGGCGTCATGAACACGTGGTCACTGAGAATCTCGCGAGAGGAGGCGCTGCAGTTGCTTCTCCACCGACTGCGTGGCCCAGTCCATGATGGGAAACTGTCTGGTGCATTACCGCCACCTACTGGAAGGGAGTGGATCAGGATGACTATAACTTCTTACAGTCCAGGGATTCCCAAAGTGGACCCCTGGGGGTGCGCGAGCTGCCTCTAGGGAGTGCGCGAGAGCAAAAATGTAATGGTGGTCTAATGGTGTAATAATTAATATTAATATTAAGGCAATGCCAGCATACCCCGTCCTGGCAAAGCAAGCCTTGAGGGTTTTGATGCCCTTTGCCACAACGTCTCTGTGTGAGGCTGGTTTCTCTGCTCTGACAGCAGTGAAGACCAAATATCGGCAAAGACTGGATGCTGTTGAGAAAGATCTGAGGCTTAAACTGTCTTCAATGGCGCCAAACATCGGAGAGCTTTGTGCAAAGATGCAGGCCCATCCGTCGCATTAATAGATGTCAGCATGTGGCCAAATGTTATTGTTATTATTGCTACAGGTTACTGGGAATACTCTCGTCTCTCACTTTCTCCCCCTCCCCCTCCCTCTCTATCTCTCTTGCTGCAGGCTGAGCCACCTGCGCTGCATGTGAAAATCCTCATATGGACTCCTCCTTTTTTATTGATATCTGTTTCTGAGCCTATGCATGTGCCACTCTTTGTTCTTTACGTGGCTTACTGTGTTTAAGTAAATACATGTGAAATGCAATCTGCCTCTGAGCCTGTGCGTGTGTCCTCGCCATCCTTATTGCTCTTAAAAAGTGACGCCTTGTATAACTGAAATTTATACAGCGGACTAAATCTTGTAACAAACGCCACGCGCGAGCAAACAGTTCTTGCATTGGTCCGATTTTATGCGGCTATAAATAGGCTCTGTTGCGGTTTTTTTAAGATGTGGGGGATTGGGGGTGCGTGAACCCGGTCGGGATGTAGAAGGGGGTGCGTGGCCTAAAAAGTTTGGGAACCGCTGTCTTACACTATCAACAAATAATAATAAATGAAATAACAAAAACAAACAAAACTAGAAAACATATAATATATATATATATATATAGACATATAGTCGGGTCCATGAGTATTTGGACATTGACACCATGTCCTCATGTCGTCTCTTCTCCACTTCAATGGATTTTGAATGAAACAATCAAGATGTGCTTTAAGAGACGTTCAGCTTTAATTTGAGGGTCTTTCCTTCACATCAGGTGAACGGTGTAGGAATTACAACACATTTGATATATGGACCCTCCTTTTTAAGGGATCAAAAGTACTTGGACAAACTAACATAATCATCAATGTAATTGTCCATTTGAATACTTGGTTGCAAATCCTTTGCAGTCAATGACATGAAGTCTGGAACCAGAGACGTCACCAGACCTGGTTTCATCCCTGGAGACGCTCTGAGGCCTCTACGGCCACTGTCTTCACTTCCTGCTGCTTCTTGGGCCATTTGCCCTTCAGTCTGGTCCTCAGCAAGTGGAATGCAGCTCCGTTGGATTCAGGTCAGGTGATTGACTTGGCCATTGCAGAACATTACACTTCTTTGCCTTAAAAAGCTCGTTGGTTGTTTGGCACTCTGCAAAAGACCTGGACGACCACGGAGAACAACTGTGGTGGATGACAGAAGAATTATTTCCCTGGTGAAGAGAGAGCCTTCACAACAGAACCCTGGGTTGTCGTGGATACGGTGATCAACGTGGTCATGTTGTCAGAAAGGAGACGCGCTCCGTCCAAAGTGGATGGATGCCGTCTCCTCATCAGATCAGGTTCCCCCAGAAAGTCTTCAGTTCTCTACGTAGCCCACATGGTTCGCTGGGCACCTCCTCGACAGCCAGCGGTTGGATGACGACATGCGGCTGTACATCTCATCATTGATGACATTTGGTCGGGGACCAGAGGAAACGACGGCGTCCCACAAGGTCTTGGCATAAGCACACACAGATTCCACATTCATGTTCGTGACCTCCGACCGGCGAAGTCGGGAGTCATTGCCACCGGCGTGGATCACAATCTGACTGTATCTCCGCTTGTCCTGAGCCAGCAGCTTTAAACTGGACTCCACGTGGCTCTGGCCCCCGGGAGCCACACGACTGGTCCGCGGCTTCGCTAACCTCACGTTCCTGACTGTGGAGCTCCCGATAACCAGAGTGTGTTCTGTCACACCATTCACCACAATGATGAACATGGGACTGAGAAAGGACTTCACACTGCAGATGAAGCTTCATGGGGTGTGTGCAAATAAAAAATGACCATTACATTTTATTTATTTTCATAAATATGTATTATACATTAAAAAAATTACAAGTTTCTACATAATATTCATGTTGAGAAATAGAAAACAGAAAACAACTATTTCCAATATGGCTTCACGATAACGACATCATGTCATCGTGTCATGCTGGTGGTCCTCCGGGGCACGAGCCCTCTTTACCGGCCGGGCAGGTGGGGCTGCAGGCGGGGCTGGAGGCGGGGCTGGAGGCGGGGCTGCAGGCGCTGGTCAATCCTCTCTGGAGAACACATTCCTAGTCAGCAGCGCGAGCATGTCGAGGACACCGTGACGGACACGCAGCGTGTCGTGAAGTCACTTCCGGGTCCAAGTGGACCTCTTCCGCCGTGTTCCTCCTCGTGGCTCTGGAGCTCCTCTTCCTCCGCTGCTCGCTAAATCCCTGCAGCTGCTTCCTGGTTGTGACGTCAGTCCTCGCCGTGTTCTCTGCTCTCTGACTGACAGGCTGCTAATGAGCCTCAGCTGTGAGGTGGGAGGTCCTTGTGATTTACTGAGTGTTCATTGGTTGTTTTTCTCTAAATGTTGACAGACACGGATTGACAAATCACGGTGAAGGGTTTGGTGACGAGTTCTTTCAGCCACGCGTCACCCGCCATCTCTCTGTAGCCTCTCCATGTGCGTTCTTGTCCGTATGTCTCTGTACTTGTGTACTTCTCTGTTCTTGTGTACTTCTCTGTACTTGTGTACTTCTCTGTACTTGTGTACTTCTCTGTACTTGTGTACCTCTCTGTACTTGTGTACCTCTCTAGTCTGTACTTGTCTGTACTTGCGTACTTCTCTGTACTTGTGTACTTCTCTGTACTTGTGTACTTGTGTACTTCTCTGTACTTGTGTACTTGTGTACTTCTCTGTACTTGTACTTCTCTGTACTTGTGTACTTCTCTGTTCTTGTGTACTTCTCTGTACTTGTGTACTTCTCTGTACTTGTGTACTTCTCTGTTCTTGTGTACTTCTCTGTACTTGTGTACTTGTGTACTTCTCTGTACTTGTGTACTTCTCTGTACTTGTGTACTTCTCTGTTCTTGTGTACTTCTCTGTACTTGTACTCTGTACTTGTGTACTTCTCTGTTCTTGTGTACTTCTCTGTACTTGTGTACTTGTCTGTACTTGTGTACCTCTCTGTACTTGTGTACCTCTCTGTAGTCTGTACTTGTCTGTACTTGCGTACTTCTCTGTACTTGTGTACGTCTCTGTACTTGTGTACTTCTCTGTACTTGTGTACTTCTCTGTTCTTGTGTACTTGTGTACGTCTCTGTTCTTGTGTACTTCTCTGTACTTGTGTACTTCTCTGTACTTGTGTACTTCTCTGCACTCTGTACTTGTGTACTTCTCTGTGTACTTCTGTACTTGTGTACTTCTCTGTGCTTGTGTACTTCTCTGTGCTGTGCCTTCTCTGTTCTTGTGTACTTCTCTGTACTTGTGTACTTCTCTGTACTTGTGTACTTCTCTGTACTTGTGTACTTCTCTGTACTTGCGTACTCCTCCGTACTTGTGTACTTCTCTGTACTTGTGTACTTCTCTGTACTTGTGTACTTCTCTGTACTTGTGTACTTCTCTGTACTTGTGTACTTCTCTGCTTGTGCTTCTCTGCACTTGTACTTCTCTTTGTACTTGTGTACTTCTCTGTACTTGTGTACTTCTCTGTACTTGCGTACTTCTCTGTACTTCTCTGTACTTGTGTACTTCTCTGTACTTGTGTACTTCTCTGTACTTCTCTGTACTTGTGTACTTCTCTGTACTTGTGTACTTGTGTACTTCTCTGTACTTGTGTACTTCTCTGTACTTGTGTACTTCTCTGTACTTGTGTACTTCTCTGTACTTGTGTACTTCTCTGTACTTGTGTACTTCTCTGTACTTGTACTTCTCTGTACTTGTGTACTTCTCTGTACTTGTGTACTTCTCTGTTCTTGTGTACTTCTCTGTACTTGTGTACTTCTCTGTACTTGTGTACTTCTCTGTTCTTGTGTAATTCTCTGTACTTGTGTACTTCTCTGTACTTGTGTACTTCTCTGTACTTCTCTGTACTTGTGTACTTCTCTGTACTTGCGTACTTCTCTGTACTTCTCTGTTCTTGTGTACTTCTCTGTAATTGTGTACTTGCGTACTTCTCTGTACTTGTGTACTTCTCTGTACTTGTGCTTCTCTGTGCACTTCTCTGTACTTGTGTACTTCTCTGTTCTTGTGCACTCTCTGTACTTGTGCTTGTACTTCTCTGTACTTGTGTACTTGTGTACTTCTCTGTACTTGTGTACTTCTCTGTACTTGTGTACTTCTCTGTTCTTGTGTACTTCTCTGTACTTGTGTACTTCTCTGTACTTGTGTACTTCTCTGTACTTCTCTGTACTGTGCTTCTCTGTACTTGCGTACTTCTCTGTACTTGTGTACTTCTCTGTTCTTGTGTACTTCTCTGTACTTGTGTACTTGTGTACTTCTCTGTACTTGTGTACTTCTCTGTACTTGTGTACTTGTGTACTTCTCTGTACTTGTGTACTTCTCTGTACTTGTGTACTTCTCTGTACTTGTGTACTTCTCTGTTCTTGTGTACTTGTGTACGTCTCTGTTCTTGTGTACTTCTCTGTACTTGTGTACTTCTCTGTTCTTGTGTACTTCTCTGTACTTGTGTACTTGTGTACTTCTCTGTACTTGTGTACTTCTCTGTACTTGTGTACTTCTCTGTACTTGTGTGTACTTCTCTATACTTGTGTACTTCTCTGTACTTGTGTACTTCTCTATACTTGTGTACTTCTCTGTACTTGTGTGTACTTCTCTATACTTGTGTGTACTTCTCTATACTTGTGTACTTCTCTATACTTGTGTACTTCTCTACTTGTGTGTACTTCTCTGTACTTGTGTACTTCTCTGTACTTGTGTACTTCTCTGTACTTGTGTACTTCTCTGTACTTCTCTGTACTTCTCTGTACTTGTGTACTTCTCTGTACTTGTGTACTTCTCTGTACTTGTGTACTTCTCTGTACTTGTGTACTTCTCTGTACTTGTGTACTTCTCTGTACTTGTGTACTTCTCTGTTCTTGTGAACTTCTCTGTACTTGTGTACTTCTCTGTGCACTCTTGTGTACTTCTCTGTACTTGTGTACTTCTCTGTACTTGTGTACTTCTCTGTACTTGTGTACTTGTGTACTTCTCTGTACTTGTGTACTTCTCTGTACTTTGTTCTCTGTACTTCTGTGTACTTGTGTGCTTCTCTGTGCACTTGTGCACCTGTGTACTTCTCTGTACTTGTGCTTCTCTGTACTTGTGTACTCTGCTGTACTTCTCTGTCTTGTGTACTTCTCTGTACTTGTGTACTTCTCCTGTCTTGCACTTCTCTGTGTACTCTCTGTACTTGTGTACTTCTCTGTTCTTGTGTACTCTCTGTACTTGTGTACTTCTCTGTACTTGTGTACTCTGTGTACTTCTCTCTTGTGTTCTTGTGTACTTCTCTGTGTACCTGTACTTCTCTGTACTTGTGTACTTCTCTGTACTTGTGTACTTCTCTGTTCTTGTGTACTTCTTTGTACACTTTGTGTACTTCTCTGTACTTGTGCACTTCTCTGTACTTGTGTACTGTGCTTCTCTGTACTTGTCTCTGTGTACTTCTGTTCTTGTGTACTTCTCTGTACTTGTGTACTTGTGTACTTCTCTGTTCTTGTGTGTTCTCTGTTCTTGTGTACTTCTCTGTTCTTGTGTACTTCTCTGTGCACTTGTGTACTTCTCTGTACTTGTGTACTTCTCTGTTCTTGTGTACTTCTCTGTACTTGTGTACTTCTCTGTGCTTGTACTCTCTGTACTTCTTGTGTACTTCTCTGTACTTGTGTACTTCTCTGTACTTGTGCCCTGTACTCTGTACTTGTGTGTACTTCTCTGTACTTGTGTACTTCTCCGTACTTCTGTGCTTCTCTGTACTTGTGCTTCTCTGTACTTGTGTACTTCTCCGTACTTGTGTACTTCTCTGTACTTGTGTACTTCTCTGTATTTGTGTACTTCTTTGTACTTGTAAATGTGTGTACTTCTCTGTACTTGTGTACTTGTGTTCTTGTGTACTTCTCTGTACTTGTGTTCTTGTGTACTTCTCTGTACTTGCGTACTTCTATGTACTTGTGTACTTCTCTGTACGTGTGTACTTCTCTGTACTTGTGTTCTTGTGTACTTCTCTGTACTTGCGTACTTCTATGTACTTGTGTACTTCTCTGTACGTGTGTACTTCTCTGTACTTTTGTTCTCGTGTACTTCTCTGTTCTTGTGTAATTCTTTGTACTTGTGTTCTTCTCTGTACTTGCGTATTTCTCTGTTCTTGTGTACTTCTCTGTACTTGTGTACTTCTCTGTACTTGTGTACTTCTCTGTACTTGTGTACTTCTCTGTTCTTGTGTACCTCTCTGTACTTGTGTACTTCTCTGTACTTTTGTTCTCGTGTACTTCTCTGTTCTTGTGTAATTCTGTGTACTTCTCTGTTCTTGCGTACTTCTCTGTACTTGTGTACTTCTCTGTTCTTGTGTACCTCTCTGTACTTGTGTACTCTTACTTGTGTTCTTGTGTACTCTCTGTTCTTGTGTACTTCTCAGTACTTGTAACTTGTGTACTTCTCTGTACTTGTGTACTTCTTTGTACTTGTGTTCTTGTGTACTTCTCGGTACTTGTGTTCTTGTGTACTTCTCTGTACTTGCGTACTTCTCTGTACTTGTGTACTTCTCTGTACTTGTGTACTTCTCTGTACTTTTGTTCTCTGTTCTTGTGTACTTCTCTGTACTTCTCTGTACTTGTGTACTTCTCTGTACTTGTGTACTTCTCTGTACTTGTGTACTTCTCTGTACTTGTGTACTTCTCTGTTCTTGTGTACTTCTCTGTACTTGTGTACTTCTCTGTACTTGTGTACTTCTCTGTACTTGTGTACTTCTCTGTACTTGTGTACTTCTTTGTACTTGTAAATGTGCGTACTTCTCTGTACTTGTGTACTTCTTTGTACTTGTGTTCTTGTGTACTTCTCTGTACTTGTGTTCTTGTGTACTTCTCTGTACTTGTTTTCTTTTTTTAAATAATTTTTTATTTTTCGTTTTAGGATAGTATCTTGACTTATAAAGTATACAACAGCACAGGTGTAGTATTCAATATATACCATCCAGTCTTTCAAATTAAATAACATTGAACATTTTTGGGAGAGTGTACATACAAACAGAAAAATACATCAGACAAGGGGGAGACTAGGGGGGAGAGGGATAGAGGTCGGAGAGGTTTCCTACACTAGAGCAGCGTTGCAGGGTCATTCATTTATTATCTCCACAGGATCTGTCCGTATTGGATTTGCATATTTCACCCACTTGTCCCAGAGTTGAATAAACATACTTCTCTGAAGGCGGAGGGAGAAGGTGATCCTTTCCATAGCACGGATGTCATTTACGATGTCTCTCCACTCCTGAGTCGTGGGGCTCAGGGAGCAGCCAGCGTCTGGTGAGCGCTTTTTTACAAGCGGTTATTAAAATGCCAAATATGTATTTATCTTGTCGCCCTGTTTGAAAATCAAATTTTCCAAAGAATAAAGTTTCAAATTCCAGGGGCAAGTTAGTATGATTTCCAATATTTGATGAAAGTCTGCCCAGAAAAGCCTGATGACAGGGCACTCCCAGAATATGTGCCAGTGATTTTCTTCCTGAGCCCCACACCGTCTCCAACATGTGGCTCCCCTCCCGCGAAGCGTGCCTTCTGCTTCGGTGGAATAAAGAAACGAATAACACACTTCCATGCAAATTCCTGCCATATATGAGAGTTAGTACATTTCCATTGGAATTTACACACATCTAACCAGTCTTCGTTTGATATTGAGAGGTTGCCATCTCTTTCCCATTTTTCCTTTACATATATTGCAGTGTGGGATTTTTTTGTCATAAGGCCCTTGTAGGATTTAGAGATAATACCTGTTTGATTCGCTTTGGTAGGCATCGAGAAATATTCTTAGTATTGGTTCATCAAGGTCTATTGTATTTCTAATGTTCTGTTCGAAATGGTTGCGTATCTGGAGATATCTATAAAAATCAAATTTTTCAAGACGATATTTTTCCCTTAGGTGTTCAAAGTCCTTTAGTTGTCCTTTATCTGTCAAAGAATAGTATGTCGTTATACCTTTTGGGATCCAAGATTTAAATCTATGATCCATTTCATTTGGTTTGAACCCCGGGTCATAGGCACACTATTGAAGTATTTGTAGTTTATGATCTAGTTTATATTCTCTTTTTATCATGTTCCAGATTTTTTAATTGAATTTGATCCATGGGTTTTGTAAATTTTCTATAAGTTTTCCCAGGTTTTTGTGTGCTAATACTGCTTGAATTAGGGGATCATTCATAATAGAGAGTTCAATATCTTTCCACCTGGCGCAATAAGATGGGGTACACATGTTAATTAAGGGTTTAATCTGAACAGCATAGAAGTAATTTTTAAAGTTGGGTAGAGCCATTCCTCCTCCTTCTTTTGGAAGTTGTAGAGTTTTTAATTTAATCCTTGGTTTTTTCCCTTGCGAGATAAATCTTTAAATGATTTTATCCAATTCAGAGAATTGTTTCGGGGGAATTTCTACAGGGAGTGCTTGAAATAGGAACAGATATTGTGGGAGAATGTTCATTTTTACAGAGTCAATTCTATGGGTTAATCCGAGGAAAGAAATAGAGTTCCATCGATATGTATCTTCTTTAATGTTTGTTGAGAGAGGAGTGTAGTTTATCTCTGCCAATGTTGAGATATCTCTTGGTAGGTGTATTCCTAGGTATTTCAAGGACTTCTGGTCCCAGTTAAAGTGGAATTTATCTTTAATGTGTTTAGGGGGTGTACAATTAAAAGTCAAAATTTGTGTTTTTTGTAGGTTTCATTTATATCCTGCATATCTACCAAAAGTTTTTAACGGGTTCATTAATTCAAGAAGGGAGTTAGAGGGGGTAGTTAAGTAAATCAGGATATCGTCAGCATACAGGGCCACTTTGTGGTCTGATCCATTTCAACAAATGCCTTTAATGCTTTCTGTCTTATCCATTGCGCCAGAGGTTCTATATAGAGGGCAACAAGCAGTGGAGAGATTGGGCATCCCTGTCTTGTTCCGCGCTCTAATATAATGGTGTCCGAGAGATGTCCATTTATTGTAATCCAGGCCAAGGGTTTAGTATATAGTGTACGAATGCCTTTAATGAAAGTGTCGTGCATGCCAAGTCGTTCAAGGACTTTCTATAGGAAAGGCCAGCTCACTGAATCAAAGGCCTCTCAGCATCCAGATTGACCAGGTCGGCTTCCAGATGGTTCTGTTGGATGTGGTTTAGGATGTGCAGCGATCGCCTGATGTTATCGTGGGTTTGTCTTTGCGAGATAAAGCCAGTCTGGTCATTATGTATCATTTGGGGGAGGGTCTGTTCCAGTCTTTTGGCCAGGATGGCTGTATATAATTTGTAGTCAGCATTCAACACTTAAATTGGTCTATAAGATCCACATTCTAGTTTATCTTTTCCTTCTTTGTGAATAACAGAGATCACTGCCTCGCTCCAAGATGGGGGCATCTTGGCATCTTGTAGGGTTATATTGCAGGCCCTAAGGAGGTTTGATATTAGCTCAAATCGAAATGTCTTGTACCACTCCGAAGGGAAGCCATCCGGACCAGGTGATTTATTGGTTTTAAGTCTGGAGATGGCGCTGTTTAGTTCTGTCTCAGTTATCGCTGCTGTTAATATCTGATTTTGTTCTTCTGATGTTCAGGGAGATTGAGAGACTTGAGGAATTCGCTAATTTGTTGTTCGCCCTCTAGTTGTGGTTGTGTGTATAGAGATTTGTAGTATTTGTTCAAGGTATTTTGCAGTTCATCTTGTTTATAGTGTATAGTTTTAGAAACCGGGTCTCTTATTTTGTATATTGTGCTATCCGCTCGTTGTTTTTGCAGCCTTCTTGCCAAGAGCTTTGTTGATTTTGAGCCCGCCTCATAACATTTTTGTTTTGTGAATATCATGTTTTTTTCAATTTCCTGTGAGTATAATAGATTTATTTAATTCCTAACTTTCTTAATTTCTGTCAGCAAATTCTTTTTTTGTTCTCTCTTATGTTGTGTCTCAAGATCCTTTAATTCTTTATGAAGGTTTAGTAGTCGTAGTTGTTTCTCTTTCTTTTCATGGGCACAGAAAGATATAATTCTCCCTCTGATGACTGCCTTCAAGGCATCCCATACTATAGCTGAGTCGACCTCCCCATTATCATTTTCATCCAGAAACATTTTTATTTCCTTTCTCATTTGGGTCTTAAATTTCGGGTTGTTTAAGATACTTGTATTCAACCTCCACAATGTTTTTCTTATTTTATCGCTGATATGCACAGTGCAGGACAGAGGTGCATGGTCAGATAAGTCAATACTACCAATATCACAACTATGCATTCTATGGCGATCTCTCTTTAGCACAAAGAAATAGTCTATCCTTGAGTATGTATCATGGGGGCATGAGTAAAATGTATAGTCACGGCCTGATGGGTAAATATCTCTCCATAGATCTAATATGCCCAGTTCTGTCATTAGAACATTATTTTTCCTATGCAACGATGTAGCGGTCATATTTTTAGAAGAATCTAGTTTTGGGTTTAGACGGATGTTCCAATCTCCACCGCATATGACAATTCCTGGGGCCTCTATCATTCAATCAAATATCTTTCTGTAGAAATTAAAATCACTTCCAGGGGGGGCATAAATGTTACATAAAGTTATTGTAACACCATCTATTTTTCCAGAGACTATTATATATCTCCCCTCCTTATCTGTTACTTTAGAGAGTAGTTAAAATGATACCGTTTGTGATATTAAAATGGCTACGCCTCTCCTACGGCCTGATTTATAAGATGAACAATATACCCTTGAAAACCCCATTCTCTTTAATTTGTCATGCTCTAAAGGGGTGAGGTGTGTCTCTTGTAAGAGCACAACATTTGCCTTTTCCTTTTTCATTTTTGACAATATTTTACTTCTTTTAGCTGGATTCAAGATCCCCTTCACATTAAATGAAATAACCTTCAGGGCGTTTCTATTCATAGTTTCAACCATTGATAATCACAGGTGGAACCTCTCCCAATATCTCCGATAATATAAAAGTTGTACACTGAAAACATCTCTCCCAAGGAACAAATCCACAAAACAGAAAAAAAGGAACGTGAAACAGTTTTTAACGGAAAGTCACCAAAACGGTTTAGAACAGCTGTTTCAGATGTAGAGGCTCGTTTCAAATGAGCCTGAGAGGAACCTTGGAAAGCCAAAGCCCCCATAAGGGAAAGTCCCACGTCGCGTCGGTGGTGGGGCCCTAAAGTGTGGCCACATGTTAGCCAAAATCCACACAAAATAAACTCTGGGTGACAAGTTAATTAACAAGTCCCGACTGTTTTAATTAACCAAATATATAACTGTAGGAGTAGTTTTTTAGAATGTCGTGGCGTACCTCCGGGGGGATAACCAAAAAAAGAAAAGAAGAGAGTATCACTCTGGAGTCCATTACAACTTATCTGTATTTCTCTGAAGAGTCATCATTGTCCTGTCGTGGGGGATCATCTTCTGAATCTCTGGAGTTTCTCCTTGTATTGAGGCTGGCGGGGTTTGTTGGGCTGTGTGCCGCCGTCCGCTGCACCGGCTCCCGGTCGTCACTCCGGTCCTGTCGTCTCCCGGCCACCTGCCAGGTAGACAGGTGCTGGATCTCCTCCTGGTCCGGGGCAGCGGAGGATTTCACCACCGTAACTGGAAATCCTCGTGAAGCCATATCTCTTGTCGCTTCTGCAGCGTCTTGGAACAGCAGAGTGCCATTGTCGTAGAAGACTCGCATCCTTGCGGGGTACGGCGTCTGGAACTTTATTCATTTTTCTTTCAGGACTTTCTTAGCTTCGGCGTATTCACCGCGTTTCTTCAGCACTTCGGGGGGGAAGTCACGGTCAACGTAGAAGCGGGTGTTGTCGTAGAAGACTTATCTTTTCTGCCAGGCTCTCCGGAGCACCTCCTCCTTCGTCTGGTAACTCCCGAATATGACCACTATCGCCCGGGGCTTTGCCTGCGGGCCGTTGGGCTTAGGTGCCGGTGCTCGGTGTGCGCGTTCTATTCGGAGATCTTTGTCACTGGGGAGGTCGAGTGCGTTTTCTAGCAGGTTATCCAGAAAGCCAGCCATGTCGGTGCCCTCTTTGTCTTCAAGTATTCCGTAAATCCTTAAATTATCCCGACGCGCTCGACCCTCCTGGTTTGTTAGCCTGGCTTCCAGATTAGTTTGGCGCTGCACTAGCCGCCCGATTAGCGTTGACGCTGATCGAAGCACGGTCTCAGCTTCTCCTATTCTCTCCTCTGCTTCGTCCATTCTATCATTTACTCTCTTCAGTTCCTGTTTAATGTCAGTGAGTTGCGCCCTGTTATCCTTTCTGAAGTCCCGGAGTTCGTTGAGAATACTTCGTAGGGTACCCCCGGAGCTTTCCTCGTCTTGTGGACCCGGAGAGCCGCCTCGGCTGTCTTGTCCCATTTCGGGATCGTAATCCATCATTTTTGTGGTCGTCCTACTTCTAGTATTAACCCCTTTCGCCATTAGTAAGCATACATTGCACTGGGGTTGACAAAACTACCGTTTTTTGGGGTTATTTCATAAATCCGTCGGGTTGCTCGAAAATCAAGCTGTCATACTCTCAGTAGCGGAACCGGAAGCTTGTGTACTTCTCTGTTCTTGTGTTCTTGTGGACTCGTGAGACGTCATCAGTCGCAGCCCGAGTACATGTTCCAATTCAAAGTTTGCTTCTCGCAGAGCACGGTCAAAATACCCGGATGTGACTTGATCCTCCCACTTTACCCAGAATGCATCAGAGGAGACTTGTGCGTACTCTGGCCAGCCGATATCCCAGAATGCATTTCACACCAGCAACCGGAAACAATAGCGGAGGAGAAAATAAACAACTGACAGTTGACTTTTTATCAATCCTGTTGAGTCAGGAATGTAATTTTAAGATGTTGTCAGGAGAGAAGTTAGTAGTTTAAAAATGAAATCTGTGGTCAGTTTGTTTTGATTCAGCCTCATAAAGATCTGTGCTGTAGATATGAGGTTCTGCTGCTCAGTGACTCCACAGCGCTGGGCGGTCAGCGCTGTGTGGCCTGATCTTATATATATATATATATATATATATATATATATATAGATAGATAGATAGATATATACTTTATTAATCCCCAAGGGGAAATTTGTCGAGTCAGTAGCAGCAACACACAAGAATAAAAAAACAAAACACAAAATATAAGAAGGGTTAGGGTGATCTGGCAAGAGGTGAACTGTTGTAGAGCCTCATAGCCGTCGGCAGGAATGTTCTCCTGTATCTCTCCTTGTGGCAGCGGAGCGTGAGGAGACGTCTGGAGAAAGTACTCCTCTGTCCATGTAGGAGGTGGTGGAGAGGGTGGTCCGGGTTGTCCAATATGGACACCAGTTTCTTCAACGTCCTCTCCACCACCTGTTCCAGGTGCTCCAGCTGGCAGCCGATGATGGAGCCAGCCTTCCTAACCAGTTTGTTAAGACGGCTGGTGTCACCGGCTCGATGCTGCTCCACCAGCAGACAATGGCAAAGTGCAGCACACTGGCCACAACCGACTGGTAGAATAACTCCAGCATCTTGCTGCACACGTTGAAGGATCGAAGCTTTCTCAGGAAAAGAGTCGACTCATCCCTCTTGTACACAGCGTTGATGTTGGCCTTCCAGTTCAGTCGGCTGTCGATGGAGACGCCCAGGTACTTGTACTCCTCCACCATGTCCACGTCCACTCCCAGGACACTCAGAGGTGGAGGAGCTGTCGCCTCCTGAAGTCCACCACCATCTCTCTGGTCTTGGCCACGTTCAGCCGCAGGTGGTTCTCATCGGCCCACTTTACAAAGTCACTCACCACTGCCCTGTACTCCTCCTCCGTCCATCCCTAATACACGACCACTGCAGAATCATCAGAGTACTTCTGCAGATGGCATGACTCCGTGTTGTACTGGAAGTCACTGGTGTACAGGGTGAAGAGGAAGGAGACAGAACAGTTCCTGTGGGGCTCAACATCACTGACCACCGTTCCAGACAGCACACGCCCATTCTGACAAACTGTGGTCTGCCTGTGAGGTAGTCAGTGATCCAGGAGATGGTGGACGTCCACACGACCACCGCAGCTTCTCACTCAGCAGCAGTGGCTGGATGGTGTTAAATGCACTGGAGAAGTCAAAGAAAGTGACTCTCACAGAGACACCGGTTCCATCCAGGTGCGACTGAGCTCGTTGCAGCAGGTAGATGATGGCGTCCACTCACACATGAGGCTGCCAAGCAAACTGCAGAGGGTCCAACGATGATCTCACCTGCGGTCGGAGGTGGGCAAAGACCAGCCTCTCCAGTACCTTCATCACATGGGAGGTGAGGCGACGTCGGTAGTCGTTGAGGCCAGATGGTGCTGACTTCTTTGGGACAGGGACCAGGCACGACGTCTTCCACAGCACCGGGACTTCCCCCAGCCTCAGGCTGAGGTTGAAGAGGCGCTGCAGGACACCAGACAGCTGGGTGGAGCAGGTCTTTAGGACCCTGGGGCTGATGCCATCAGGACCTTCAGCTCTGCGCTGGTGTAGTTTCTCCAGCTGTCTTCTCACCTGGTCAGTCGTCACAGAGAGAGGGGGGAGGGTGGAGGAGCCCTCTCTCTCTCTATATATATAGAGAGAGAGAGAGAGAGAGAGAGAGAGATGATCTCGGCAGGACTTTTTTTAAATGCTCCGCTGGCTCTGACGTCTCCGTAGCGGTTAAACATGAGATATAATTCTGTTTGGAGGATCTAACGAGCACAAAGAGTTTATTATTTATTCACAGATAACATTAAATCAGTTTGACTGAGGGTTAAGATTCATAACTTCATATTTTAATGAAACTTTAACGTTGAACTAAAGTGGTATCTTTTTTTTAACCTTTGGCCGAATTGTTTGCAATTACATGTGTAATATTTATATATATATATATATATACATACACAAATATATACAGTCGGATAAAAGGCTTTCTAGGTTACACAAGACACTAATTGATACAGGCAGTTAAAAAGTGTCTCTACTTTCCCGTTAACTATCATTCAAATTGTTTACAAGAATCTTCCTGTGAGTTTATAGTAACATATAAACTTATTTCTTGAGAATTATACAAAACAATGGGGTCTTTAAGAGAAAGTGTAACAAAGTTTCGGTAACACAAAGTGAACTTGCAAAAGTCTCTTTATGTAGATTTTAAAACATTACAGGGAAAATGCCTTTTTAATACAGATGTATATTTACAGAGTTTTTAGTTTGTTTTTAGTTTCCTCCATCAAAGACACTCAGTATGTTGTCATTGTTTTTAATAAAGATTCATCAAATGATTATAAAACACTTTGCCTTCCATCTCATTTACAAACAAATGACATGGGAAAAAATTAAAAACATTTAACCTTTTTTTTTTTAAAGTAACACCTTAGAAAGAGAACAACTTACATATTGAAATTGTCACTACTGGAAGAAATACATTCTATCCTGTGTGGACTCTCATGTGTCTCTTCAGACTTCCCTGTAGTGTAAATCTTTTCCCACACACATCACAACTGATTGGT
>NC_079393.1:29080861-29113628 GCF_029220125.1 Pseudoliparis swirei
AAGGGGCCCCCCCCTTTTTTTTTAAAAAATTTTTTTTTGAGGGGGGGCCCCCGGGGGGAAAAAAAAAAAAATTTTAAAAAGGTTAAAAAAAAAAAAAAAAATTTTTTTTTAAAAAAATTTTGGGAAAAAACCCCGGGACAGGAGAGTAGATGTAGCGGCTAACATTCAAGCTAACCTGAACCCCCAAACGCTGTGGACATCTGAACGCTGATTGGCCGAGACGCGACACGTCCATCAAAGATGTTTTATTGCGAAGAGCACCACTCCACATTTTTCTCCGCGTCTCACTGCAATCTCAACGGCAGCGGGCCAGGTGACCCCCCCCCAAAACAAAAACTCTTCGGATCTCCACGATTCACGTGGACGACCTATTTTGAGTTCAAAACGGTGAATTTCACCGAAAGGTGACAAGTTTGCAGGTATGTACACAAGTACAGAGAAGTACACAAATACAGAGAAGTACACAAATACAGAAAAGTACGGACAAGAACGCATATTGAGAAACGGCTAGTGAGCCTTTCAGCTGAGCCGACCACCTCTTACTGCGCATGCGCTTTACGTTTTAAATCGCCATATTCCAGCCGATTTACTGGAGCCAATCAAACGAGCCAAATGTCCCCCTGCTTTACTGTGATTGGTCCATGATGTTGGAGGGCGGGAGAATGGGCCATCGTCTATTAGAGGGATGTTCATTAACACAATTGTGGCTAAAATACTCCACAGTTTGTAAAACAAAGTTATGTCATGACTGACAGGTACATACTTCTATAAATGAAATGCAGGAGCAGCCTGTAAGCGTATGACTGTAGGGTTAGAGGTCAGATACATTTCAACTAAACCAATTGAGAGAATGTTACCAATATCTCACGAAACTCACGCTTCAAAAGATTTGAATAACATCTAAAAAATTATGTTGTTTTAATGTTTAAAAAAAAAGTGTAGGGAAGTGTGGTTTACTGTAAATATAATAATATATTTTCTAGGAAATAGTCAATTGAGATTATAAGTTTGTTTGAGTCTGACCACACACACACACACACACACACACACACACACACACACACACACACACACACACACACACACACACACACACACACACACACACACACACACACACACACACACACACACACACACACACACACACACACACACACACACAGGCGCGGCAGTCCCCTCTTTCACCAGTAGAGGCTGCCCAGGAGCAGCCGAGGCCCACGGAGTCCTTGGCAGTTGAAACGCGCCTTATAAGGGCATGAGCTCTCCTCTGGGTGCCCCGGGCAGAGCGTCGTAGATCCAACTGCGCATGCGTCGTTGGGAGATGGACCGCGAGGAGCCTCCGGTGTCTGTCCCCGTGTCTCCAGGAGAAATGATGAGACTGTTGGTGAAGCAGCGAGTCCACGCGGCCGTTGAAGAGTCTTTTGGGCTGTTGGACACATTGACAGCAGCTTATGAGGACACCGTGTCTCAGCTCAGAGAACAATGGCGACACACAGCAGGTCGGTGCTTCTTCTTCTCTGGTCCCGCGGGTTTAACTGGCGGCTTTTCAGCCCCACGGTCCGTTGTTGCCACTTGAGATGTGACGCGCCTCCACGGTGCTCCGGGAGGGCGTGGACGCTGTGCGAGATGAACTGGTGTTTGAATGAAGTGGTTTTGGTACGCGTGCGCAGACGTGCCGTCGGAGTGGCCTCTCAGGACCCGGATGACTCGCTATGAAGTGCGCATGTCCATCGCTTAGCCTCCGCGTCACGTCCTTTTGATGTAGCGCTCATGTTTTACGGACTAAACACGGAGGACTTTGCTGTAAAATGCCACACCTGTTCGGGAGGCTGTAGTTCAGACGCCGAGGACCAAGTAGGTGGCCCTGCTGATGCCTGTTCAATATGCTACGAGCTTCAGTCAACACTTGACAACACGCTCTTGTTGTCGGTCTGGTTTCATGTCATACGTCGTTATCTGACGTCCAGTCGATGTGAGACCAGTCTCCTCTTCATACAGTGCAGGCCCGGGGTGGGTAATCGGGAGAATCGGGAGAGTTCCCGGTGGGCCGCTTCACTTCTGGGCCGGTGGAGAATTTTATTTGTTGACATTTGTCACGTTAGTCCATCTTCTCTTAAAGTGGGCTACACATGTTCCGCATTCTGACAACGCAGCCTCTGCATGGGTTACCGTGCGAGGAAGTTCACCCCTCCCAAATAATAGAGTTGGTTCGGTCCTTAGCTGTCTTTTCCAAAAAGTTCTCTCAGCTACGGATAGCTGGGCCGGCCCGACCGCAACGATACGCGTCAGGGAGGAAGAGGGCAGGAGGGGCTGAAAAAGCCAGGTTGAAAAAAAGAAAGGCATTGGAGGAGGATGCTGCCAAAAGTGCCAAGCTTACAGATTTATTTTCAAGGGGATAAACATAAGTGGCAACTGGTAAAGAGAGACAAAGGCCTAATGATTTGCAACATAACTATTCGGCTAACGTTGTAGCCTTGATTAATATCATTGTAGCGTTGTCAACCTATTCCCAAGCAAAATATTAAATTGAATTAAAATATTAGCCTTTTTATATCACCCAAAATATGGCGATCCATAGACTTTGCAAATATTATGCAAATATTGATATATACTATTGATATTGAAGTATGCAGTAATATGACTTAATTTTCTTTGTAGCTTCGGAGCAGCAGATAAGACAGTCTCCTGCTGAAAATGATGAGCCCGACATTTGCAATGAGGAGGCCATGACGACAGGGACAGGTAGAGAGGATAACAGAGGAAACTATATTAATTAAAGTTATATATTCTAAGAAAGAGCAGTATATGACAGTACTTGGTGAACCAATATGCATTGTTTGCTCAGAAGTGGGTGTAGTAAAGGAGTAAATCACCACTATATAATACTCATGCAGAAAAATGATGACCATGCCAATGACGGCCCCCATGAGGTCTCACTCCAACAAATCTGGCCTACTGCCTAATCTGAGTCTGACACCCCTGCGTACCCTTCTGCCTTTTTTAATGTTGTGCATATTTTTTGTTAACTTCTCATCTGAAGTGGATTATTATTGTTGTATTTAACCGTTACATTATTTGTTGGACCATGGTATTAATAAAAGAACTACAGGATAGTAAGAGCTGAACTGTTGCTTCATTTATCCAATTTCCACTACCATGAAAAAAGTGGGCTGGTCTTGAGCCTGAAATTCCCGAGCTGAAAAGTGGCCCCACTCCGGCCCTGATACAGTGTGTCATGAAACATGCAGCCCGTGGTTTACAACCAGCTCGCCCGCTGCTGTGGGAAACTGTGATGTTTTATAAGTATAAGTATAACGAGACATCCTGTGTGTATATATATATATATATATATATATTCAAAAACCCTGGGTGTTGAACCGAAGAAAATGTCCGGTGTCGAAAAGTTATAATAAAGCGTATTTAATAAAAAGTATTACCAAGAGTCGATAATAACTAATGACTGTTCCGATACAGAGTATAGACTCTCGGCCGAGGACTTCTAAGGCTTCTTAATCCACAGACCACTCCTGGCTCTTCCACCTGCAGTTAACTGTCTCTCTCCACCTGAAGCATCTCAGCTTCTTCTTCTTCTTCTTCAAATTTGAATGGCGGATCGCAACCAACTTGCCGAAGTGCAACTCGCCACCTACTGTACCGGAGTGTGCAGATTCATGTATAACTGTACTAATTAACTACTCAAAAACAAAATAAACCAATAAAACAAAAAAAATACTAATTAACTGACCAACTACTGACCATGCCAACAGACCTACTCGCCACTAAATCCTGCGGCCTAGCCCCGTATCTTTGGAAAATCGCAGCAAAGCCCTGTAGCACTCATGCCCATGCTGGTCCGCTGCCAGCACTCCCTCCAAACTCCCTCCACCTCCGTCCCCGCTGACACATTTTTTCCTTCAACCATTTTCTTTCAGAGCTGTATTTCACACACTTCATGATAACATGCTCCACATCCTCAGTCTCGTTACAAAAGTTACATTTAGCTGTTCCCACTTTTGCCATTAAGAACAGAGTTGCATTCAGCCCTGTGTGCCCGAATCTTAACCTTGATATGATGACCTCTCTCCGACACTTCCCTTTGAATAACTTTACATTCATGGATTTTTGTATATTGTGATAGTGCCTTCCTTTGTCGTTGTTGTCCCACTTCCTCTGCCATAATTCCCTCACTGCCTCTCTAATAACTGCTTTTGCTTCCCCTTTCCCAAACGGAATACTCAGTATTTCCTCCTTTCTGAGTTTAAGCGCATTCTTAGCGATCCTGTCCGCTCTCTCATTTCCCTCAACACCCATGTGGAATGGAGGGCAGAGGAAGCAGTTCAAGAGGCAGATGCAAGGCTGCATCACAGAAGCCTGGTGGGAGTGGTCACACGAGGTCGAGCAGGGCTAGGATCCTTTCCAACTCCCCAAATGAACACCAGGGGGAAGGAAGGGCGTCGACTTGTTCAGGAGGAGGTGGGAGCAGCAGTGGAGGAGACGAGAACCTGCAAGGCAGTGGGAATGAAGCAATAGGGAGCTTGGACGAGGTGGGAGAATGCGGTTGAAAGGAAAGTGACCTGGGCTGAGCTTTGGAAAGCCGAGCCTCACCGCATCAAATTCCTCATCCAGGCAGTGTATGACGTGCTTCCAAGCCCGTCAAATCTGCACATATGGGGCATAGAGACACCAGCATGCCCACTGTGTTCCAAGCGAGGAACCCTGGAACACATCCTCAGCTGCTGTACAAGGGCACTAGGAGATGGTCGGTACAGGTGGAGGCATGACTAAGTCCTCAAGACCATTGCTGAAGCTATCAGCGCAGGACTGGCGTGGGCAAAGCAGTTCCGACCCTCCAAGAAAACCATCGCCTTTGTCAGAGCTGGGGACGAGCCAACTGCTGCCAGAAGAACATCATCTGCAAGCATCCTGACGTCTGCAAGAGACTGGCAGTTGTTGGTGGACCTTGAACATCAGCTGAAGTTCCCCAGCCATATTGCAGTCACCACCCTGCAACCAGACATTGTCCTTGTGTCTGAGTCCACCAAGCAAGCAGTGCTGCTGGAGCCGACAGTCCCGTGGGAAGATCGCTTGGAAGAAGCCTTTGAGAGGAAGCTCTCCAAGGACGCAGGACTGGTCAGTGACTGCCAGCAGGCTGGCTGGAGAGCAAGGTGTTTCCTGTGGAGGTTGGATGCAGAGGATTTGCAGCCTGCCTTGGCCAGAGCCTTCAGTAGTTTAGGCATCGAGGGTGAGAGAAAGAGGAGAGCCATCTGCAGTACCACCGATGCGGCAGAGAGAGCCTCAAGATGGCTGTGACTCAAAAGAGGGGAGCCATGGAGTCATGGTAGCCATCTGGACACTAGCTGGGGTCTGATCAGCCCCGGCTGGGTCACCTGGAGGAGGCGTATGATGTTGAAAGACCCGAAACGTCCAATGATTCCAGGAACATCACTGAAGATGTGTCCAGATTAGGCATCAGTAGATGTATGTACACAGAGCAGGAACCCAGCAAAAATACACACTCGTCCCCAGCCTTTGGATTCATTGATATCTCCATCACTAAATCCTCCCGTACAGAGCGTTTGGTCCTAATGCTGTTCAACGCTGCAGCAGAGTCTGAACAGATGACTACTCTCCAGGGTTTTTCCTGGGTCAAAATGGGTCTTAGGTGCTCCCAAAAAAATGTTTGGCGCGCTGTGCGCGCCATATCTATTCGTGCACGTCAGGCTGTTGAGTGATCAGCAGCTGGCCGCTCTGTCCATTCGCGCACCTCACAGTTGCGTATTGATCAGACAAGAAGACACGCTTATCAACTCCAATGTCCCCCCCCCCCCCCAACAACTCTTCTCGGCTCGCGGAGCCAGAGCTCCGATGGCCGCCGCCCGCTCAGCCGTGATGCGCGCACACAGGTGAGCACACCTCAGTGTTAAATTAAGCTAAGGGCACCAACATGGCTAGCGGCACTAGTCCCGCCCCCCTGAAGCTGTAAACCAGGGGAAACACTGAACTCGATTACTATTGATCAAAACAGAACGAGGGTTCGGCTGTAGCCGACTTGAAACATACTATTGAGAACTGTGACGACCCCTCCCCACCACTAGGTGTGTGTTGGCTCTTGGTCTTGTGTGTTTCCTGCAGGCTCTGGTGGAGGTGGGGACAGGAGGAGTTGATGAGCTACACCTGGGCCGGGTGGAGCGCGGACCATAAAACCCTCGTCGCCATTGAGAAGGCTCTCGCTCACACACGCACCCATACACGCCTACACCACTGACTACTGACAAGGAACTTTATATTTATTCCGTTTATTGAGTGTTTTTGTAAATAAACCTCGATACGGTTGCCTTTACCTCGTCTCGACTTCCATCTTTGCTACAACTTAAGAGCCGGGTTATTCGCAGTCATGTCTGTAACCAGCCTGTTTCCATTATTCTGGAGGGAATGTGTCTGTTATTCAGAACTTCTTCGTTGTGTTTTCGATGCCAGTTCGGTCTCCTTCTGCTGCTCTGCTCTGCAAACAGGGTTAGCTTCAGGCTGTTAGCTCGTTAGCTCCATGCTCTTAGCTAGATAACTGCGGCAAGATTCGTGCTTTCCACTTGTCTGCAGCTCTTTAGATCCCTCACCCCGTTGTAGTCCAGAGAGTTTCAGTCCCAGGACTTTGGAACGACAGACAGGGGAAACTAAACAGCGCATTACTCACTGAGCACCAGCTGACAGCTCCGTTAGCAGCCTGCTCCCGTAGCTCCGTGGAGCTCTCTAGGCTGAGGGAACGCCGGTCTCTGATCTGCCGAATAGTCCAGTCACGTGAAATAATAAAACGATGTCATTGGCCAATGAGCGCACATTTTTGCGACCCAAGATTCACGTTTCATCCGCCAATGAGAAGCAGTCCTTGCCGAAACGACTGAAATATTTTCTCGATGCCGTACACACACGTTAGACCGCCTCGAAAAAGGGGAGGGGCTTCTCTCCGTGATAATGGCGATATATCATATTTTTTCACATTAACTTAAGTGGTTGTTGACAGGCTGACGGTCTCCCACACACATTTAGCGCGTCAACACGGTATATTTACTATTTAAATGATTTGGCATATAATGTTTTTTGACAGGATGTATTTTTTTTTCTTTTTTTTTTTCATCTCACAATTTTAAGAGGGGCGGCGCCCTAGCGCCCCCTATGGACGAACCGCCACTGCTTACCAGTAACAGCAATCCATTACATAATAATCCACACATTACCAAACAATATTGTAAATTAATAAACAATAACACACATTCTATCACATGTATGAAGTTATGGTAAATTAGTGAATCCTAATTTGCATATTGCTTTAGTAAATTAATATGTATAAGAGGACATCCTGTATACAAACATGGAAACATGTGTATGTATATATATATATATATTAGGGCTGTCAATCGATTAAAAAAAATTAACTAATTAATCGCACATTTTGAAATTCATTAATTGCGATTAATCGCAGTTAAAAGTTCATTCTTTTTAAAGACCAAACTTCACACAGAGCTGTGTTTCAAAGAGGCTCCTACCTATAAAGTGCCAGCGAGGGATTTAATATTGTGGATGATAAATTGTTTCTTCAGTGAAACATCAGATTAGTAAACAAAAAAGAAGTATATTGAGACCCCATTGGTCCTGTCATCTTTAACACTGAACAACAGAACCAGTGGCCTTGGTGACTGACTGACATTCACATATGTCACGTGACTCTCTGGAGGCTGGGGGCATTTTATACATTTTCCACACAAAAAAAATTTCACCTTTTAAAGGCGTTTGCATGTGACACATACCCACGTGTTCTACATCAAACATTCCAGAACAATCTCAGCTCTGAAATGAGGCTCAGTTGTCCTGGTGCCGTGTTCTCTGCTCTCTGACTGACAGGCTGCTATAGAGCCTCACCTGTGAGGTGGGAGGTCCTTTGTGATTTACTGAGTGTTCATTGGTTGTTTTTTTCCTAAAATGTTGACAGACAAACGGATTGACCAATCACGGTGAAGGTTTCGTGTGACGAGTTCTTTCCGCGCCGCGTCCCCCGACACGTCGCCCCTCCGTTCCTCTGTGTATCAGAGGGGGAGAAGGGAGGAAGGAGGAGCAGGAGGAAACCCGACTGATTCATCCGCGAGTTAAACTCATTTATGATCCTTATTTTCGCGGAGAAATAATTGTTTTAAAAACGGAAACAGTGTTAAACCGTACTGCCGCGGCTTGACACTGGTTTGAGTGTAAAAACTTCAACAAACACCGGAAGTAAACAAAGTTGCGTTAATTGCGTTAAAATATTTTAGTGCGTTAACGCGGCCAAATTAATCTCATAGATTAACGCGTTAACGCTGACAGCCCTAATATATATATATATTAATAAATAAACAAAAGAGGACATCCGGGTCTTTCCAGTGATGCCACATGTGTAGAGGTGTGATCATGACAACTTCTTGAAGATTGACAAGTTCAGCACGTTTTTTGGAAAGTCAAATATTGCTGAATTATTGTCTTTTTTTTACCATGATATTCATATATTTTCATGTTTATTAACATGTCAGGAATGATATATTTAGTTCAGAAAGCATTTCAGTTATTACAGGGTGTCCGCGGGTCCTTAAAAAGTCTTAAAAAGTCTTAAATTGCTTTTCCTAAAAATAAGGCCTTAAAAAGTCTTAAATTGTCTTAAATTCAGATTGGATTGGTCTTACATTTTTTGGGTGTCATGTCATTACGAATATGAGGCAATCTGTTCCGCCAGGTCCGTATTTTGCTCCGCTCTGCGGCGTCTCTGGTGTCACCGGGGCCACGCCCCTTCTCTTAAAGGGGCCCCGCGTATTCGCTCCCATCAATCCCCTACAACGTGAAGCATCGGCTACTTTAGAAAACATGGCAGGATGCAAGTTCAACAAAAAATGGCTCGAAAAGAACGAGTGTTTCTGGTCACGGTCGGTGAAATGCTTCTGAAGCTGCGTTATGTGTCGCGAGACTTTCCAGCGGTGGAATCTCACGAGCAGAGCAAGAAGCACAGAGACTAGCGAAGGCCGCCAGCAGCCCGCGGGGCCGCTAGCTCCTGCTCCGCCGCCAGCAACGACGTCAACTACAACGATGGAGGTCACCGGAGGAAATCAGCGCCGTGTAACAAAGAGCTCATCACCGAAGACCAACGCTGCGGTGCGTCCTTCATTCTGTTCCACGAGACTCTGGACCAGACCACCATGAGACTCTGGACCAGACCACCACGAGACTCTGGACCAGACCACCGCGAGACTCTGGACCAGACCACCACGAGACTCTGGACCAGACCACCATGAGACTCTGGACCAGACCACCATGAGACTCTGGACCAGACCACCACGAGACTCTGGACCAGACCACCACGAGACTCTGGACCAGACCACCACGGGACTCTGGACCAGACCACCGCGAGCAGACAGCTGGACTTCATGTGCTCTTGGTGAAGTGACCCGGTCCTGTCAGGATCCTGTGGAGCTCATGGGCCGTGACACCAGGACCTACTTCAGCACCTCAAAGTAAGTCTAACATAAATATATGTATTAACTATCCTCTTGTATATGAGTATGTGTTTCATATTGTTAAGCTTTACTCATGTGTCAAGTTAATAACAGCTATGGATAGGTGCACTACACATTAATTAGACTAATTAAAAATAGTTTTAGAATGGTAGTAGAGTGGTGTTTACCTGTCAATATGTCTACATAGTGTTCACTAGGCTCAAGGGATGGCTCACGTTGCTTAATTTGTAAAAATAGTTTTCATTCATATTGATCCAGTCTGACATTAATCTGAAGTGGTGTCATGAAGAGATGTGTTGACTGTTGTTTGGCTAATGTCTGCCTTTTCTTTCTTTTTTCCAGGAGAATGGACTAAATGTCAACTGGAAGTTTTTATATTAATACAGTTTGAAAAGGATTGTTTTCCTAGTATATTCACAAAAGCTCAGGAGGAGACATGAACCTGTGCACAAACATCCATCACATAGAGACATGAGCACACACACACACACACACACATTCTATTATGTAAATTAATTTGCATTTTAAAAGCAGCTGGAAATGTTATTTATGTTATTTTATAGATTGTTTTTGTTCAAAAGGAACTATGTTGCCCGTATTTTAAAAATATATTTACTTAATTTTATAGACATTTTTTCATGGGACCTAAATGTTCTGAAAATGTTGTATTAATAAATATAATTTACAACAGCAATGACATTTGTGTTATCATTTTGCATTACACCATACTGTTAATTTTGAACAGACATCAGTGTGTTTACTTTGAATTAATTAATTTAGATTAATGTATATTTCCATCGAAAGTTAGGTCTTACATTTTATTTAGACGTGGTCTTAAAAAGTCTTAAAGTCTTAAATTTCACTGGTTTATTCCTGTAGACACCCTGTATTAGTTTTTTAAGTAATCGTCCTTTTATGAATGTCATTTATCGTGGACACCGGGACAATATTTGTGTATTGAATGACTCGACATCGTATAGGAGGTGTACCAAATGCATCATATTGCTCTACGTTTCCAGGAATATCACAGCTACGAATAAAACATGCGAAATAATAAATGAAGAACACTAAAGAATGATCAACAAAAGATTAGTTTAGGTAATTAAAATTTAAAAAACATATCTGTCGTGTTAGTTCTGGACATAAGACATTCAGTTTTAATAAAACTTGTTCTGCCTTCAACCAACAAGCAAAACAATCCAGAAGATGAATGATTTAGTTCAATAATCACGTTTAATGTATTATTAGTTTCATATCACTCTACAGACATAATTTGTTTGTTTATCTTCTATATTTTTCCGTCTTTTCACAAGATAAATGTCCTGAGGTTCACTACAGTGAACATGCTATACAATTTAAAATCTAAATAATTTTCAAAATGTTTATTTAACTCTAAATAGGAAATCACAAAACAATCAGAAGTTGGAAGACACTATTTCCACTCAGTTCTCAGGAGAATATGACGAGTCAAAAACAACATTATTTTGGACGTTATATGAAATAATATTATCGTTAAAGTTAGTCACCTTTAAATAAATAATGTTATTCATAATTTTAATTGTTTGTTGTATGTGTTCATTTGGGTCTTGCAGGATGCTTTGAATTTTACTTCAATAATAATATTTGGTTTTCCGCAATATTGACTTTTTCTTTTATGATGTTTTACGTTGGCGCAGGTTAAGCAGGGACTTAACAGCCATGAGCAGATCCACCCATTCCCTTAGAATAGCGTATTGTACATTTCCCCTCAGGATTAAGTTATCAGGGAGAATTGTTACAGAGTACATTTTCGTGTGATCGTGTTATTAAATGTTCACACTAGGGCTGCAACAACAAATCGCTAAAAATCGATTATTAAAATAGTTGGCAACGAATTTCATTATCGATTCGTTGTGTCGCGCGATTATTACGGCGCTCAATAAGTCGCGGAGTTTAAAAAAAGTTGAACGCTGCGTTGTGAGAGCCAATCAGCGCTGAGCTGCTGCTCTGTTGATGAATCTAATTGGCTGCTGCTGCTCACGTGGCGCTGGATGCGGAAGTCATTCACGTCGTCGGAGACATTCACGGCGCTGAGTGCGCCTACGGGTGATGTCATGACCCCCGACACCAGGGCGCTACATGTCACGACGTGTGTGGCATTTCCACAAGAGTATAACGTAGAAAACGTGGTTATTTATTCCGTGGCGGATAGCGGAAAATATTTTTCCACGGAGAAAGGCAACGGAGATAAGCCACGCCCCCCCTCGCTGTGAGCGCTGCGCGTGCAGACAACATTTAACGGAGCGGAGCAGCGTGCGCTCTGATCGCTCTTTTAATGAAGTATCGATTCTAAAAATATGCTAAATCACATCGTTTTTAACGTACGGGTACTTTGTGAGCATCGCTACACCGTGCAGCGTGACAGCAGTAGATGTAGCGGACTGACATTCAAGCTAACCTAACTTCCCAAACGCTGTGGACATCTGAACGCTGATTGGCCGAGACGCGACACGTCCATCAAAGATGTTTTATTGTGAAGAGCACCACTTCACATTTTTTCCGCGTCTCACTGCAATCTCAACGGCAGCGGGCCAGGTGAAAAAAATAATAAATCTGAACGCGTCTCTGATATTGTTCAGGGGGCCGGTCCAAATGTGGAGGCGGGCCGTAGTTTGGGGACCACTGCTCAGGAGAGTATACCGCTGTCAGTCTGTTTGTGACAGTTCATCCACATGGTGACCAGTGGGTCTCCAGGACCTTTCCATGACTTTAAACCAAATTTCCATGATTAAACATTTAGTGAAAACTTTGTCTATACGTGACAAAGTGAGAAGATGTATTTAAAATAACAATGAGAATTCCAAAGCATACCGTATATATACCGTGTAAATTAACATTTGAATAAAACAAATTTGTATTACTTTTCCAAATATTTTGGGATTTTATGTTTTTCAATTACTTTTCTAGGCCTGCTAATAGCCATTTAAAAATTCCATGACTTTTCCAGGTTTTTCATGACCGTTCAAACCCTGTTTTGAATAAAGGGTTGAAAATTAAAGTTTTTTTGTTTTTGTATCCGATTAACCGAAAAAAATAATCAACCGATTAATCGATTATCAAAATAATCGTTAGTTGCAGCCCTAGTTCACACTGTGATGAAGGTGAGGACTTGGATACCTAGACAGCCTGGCTCATCGATCGATGGCCACCACACTGCAAAGGGCTGTGCCAGATTGTCTGTTCAATTCCTCATCGGGTTCCTTCCTCTTCCATCTCAATACTGGCAACGTTCCTTCTGTCCTGGTGTTTACTAATGTCATTGTTATTGTTTTGTGTTTGTGTGTTTGTACATGAAGAGCAACAAATACACATTTAGTCAGACTCCTTGAACGTCTCCAGTAATGAAAGTAGATATCAGTCACCGTTGTTCATAATGTGCTCCCTGCAGATGTCCAGCAGCTGGTAGGGATTAAAGCAGATGTCCCCCCTGAGGACCAAGACCAGGAGGACCCAGAACCCCTCCACATAAAAGAGGAGCCGGAGCCCCTCCCCATAAAAGAGGAGCCGGGGCCCCTCATAAAAGAGGAGCCGGAGCCCCTCCCCATAAAAGAGGAGCCGGAGCCCCTCCACATAAAAGAGGAGCCGGAGCCCCTCATAAAAGACCTGCAGGATCTCTGGACCCGTCTTGAGGGAGATCAGCTCATTGTGCTGCAGGAGGCCGATATCGCCAAGTTCTCATTCACTGCTGTTACTTTCACGAGTGAAGATGACGAACCTCAGACCTCACATCAAAGCCAGACGGAGGATGACAGAGAGGCGGAGCCAGCAGCTTAGCTACACCGATACAAACAGAAACTGATGGAGAGGACTGTGGGGGTTCAGGACCAGACAGGAACCTAAATCCACATCGTCAATCATATCCAAATGCTGATGATGAAGAGGCTGCAGACTATTCCGAGACTGAAGCCAGTTGTGGTGAGTGGCAAGAAGCTTTGTCAGAGTCTGGACCTGAAAGTGTAGATGGGGACAATGTCTGGAAGGAGCCCAGGGCACCTGAGTCTGCTGCACATGCCCCGAAATATAAGGAAGCTCTTGTAAGTCATATGGGATGTAACACTGGCAACAAATCCAATGAGTCACGATCAAAAGTGCTCACGAGAAAGAAACCACTCAGTTGTGATGAGTGTGGGAAAAGATTTACAGAACAGGGAAGTCTGACGAGACACATGAGAGTCCACACAGGAGAGAAACCATTCAGTTGTGACGAGTGTGGGAAAAGATTTACACAACAGGGAAGTCTGAAGACACACATGAGAGTCCACCCAGGAGAGAAACCATTCAGTTGTGACGAGTGTGGGAAAAGATTTACACAACAGGGAAGTCTGACGAGACACATGAGAGTCCACACCCACACAGGAGAGAAACCATTCAGTTGTGATGAGTGTGGGAAAAGATTTACAGAACAGGGACGTCAGAAGAGACACATGAGAGTCCACACAGGAGAGAAACCATTCAGTTGTGATGAGTGTGGGAAAAGATTTACACAACAGGGAAGTCTGAAGACACACATGAGAGTCCACCCAGGAGAGAAACCATTCAGTTGTGACGAGTGTGGGAAAAGATTTACACAACAGGGAAGTCTGACGAGACACATGAGAGTCCACACCCACACAGGAGAGAAACCATTCAGTTGTGATGAGTGTGGGAAAAGATTTACAGAACAGGGACGTCAGAAGAGACACATGAGAGTCCACACAGGAGAGAAACCATTCAGTTGTGATGAGTGTGGGAAAAGATTTACAGAACAGGGCCGTCTGAAGAGACACATGAGAGTCCACACAGGAGAGAAACCATTCAGTTGTGATGAGTGTGAGAAAAGATTTACAGAACAGGCAAGTCTGAAGACACACATGAGAGTCCACACAGGAGAGAAACCATTCAGTTGTGATGAGTGTGGGACAAGATTTACAGAACAGGGAAATCTGAAGACACACATGAAAGTCCACACAGGAGAGAGACCATTCAGTTGTGATGAGTGTGGGAAAAGATTTAAAGAACAGGGAAGTCTGAAGACACACATGAGAGTCCACACAGGAGAGAAACCATTCAGTTGTGATGAGTGTGGGAAAAGATTTAAAGAACGGGGACATCTGAAGAGACACATGATAGTCCACACAGGATGGAAACCAATCAGTTGTGATGTGTGTGGGAAAAGATTTACAATACAGGGAAGTCTGAAGAGACACATGAGAGTCCACACAGGATAGAATGTATTTCTTCCAGTAGTGACAATTTCAATATGTAAGTTGTTCTCTTTCTAAGGTGTTACTTTAAATTAAAAAAAGGTAAAATGTTTTTAATTGTTTCCCATGTCATTTGTTTGTAAATGAGATGGAAGGCAAAGTGTTTTATAATCATTTGATTAATCTTTTTTAAAAACAATGACAACATACTGAGTGTCTTTGATGGAGGAAACTAAAAACAAACTAAAAACTCTGTAAAAATACATCTGTATTAAAAATGCATTTTCCCTGTAATGTTTTAAATCTACATAAAGAGACTTTTGCAAGTTCACTTTGTGTTACCGAAACTTTGTTACACTTTCTCTTAAAGACCCCATTGTTTTGTATAATTCTCAAGAAATAAGTTTATATGTTACTATAAACTCACAGGAAGATTCTTGTAAACGATTTGAATGATAGTTAACGGGAAAGTAGAGACACTTTTTAACTGCCTGTATCAATTAGTGTCTTGTGTAACCTAGAAAGCCTTTTATCCGACTGTATATATTTGTGTATGTATATATATATATATATATATATATATATATTACACATGTAATTGCAAACAATTCGGCCAAAGGTTAAAAAAAAGATACCACTTTAGTTCAATGTTAAAGTTTCATTAAAATATGAAGGTATGAATCTTAACCCTCAGTCAAACTGATTTAATGTTATCTGTGAATAAATAATAAACTCTTTGTGCTCGTTAGATCCTCCAAACAGAATTATATCTCATGTTTAACCGCTACAGAGACGTCAGAGCCAGCGGAGCATTTAAAAAAAGTCCTGCCGAGATCTCTCTCTCTCTCTCTCTCTCTCTCTCTCTCTATATATATATATATATATATATATATATATAAGATCAGGCCACACAGCGCTGACCGCCCGGCGCTGTGGAGTCACTGAGCAGCAGAACCTCATATCTACAGCACAGATCTTTATGAGGCTGAATCAAAACAAACTGACCACAGATTTCATTTTTAAACTACTAACTTCTCTCCTGACAACATCTTAAAATTACATTCCTGACTCAACAACAGTATTTATAAAAAGTCAACTGTCAGTTGTTTATTTTCTCCTCCGCTATTGTTTCCGGTTGCTGGTGTGAAATGCATTCTGGGATATCGGCTGGCCAGAGTACGCACAAGTCTCCTCTGATGCATTCTGGGTAAAGTGGGAGGATCAAGTCACATCTGGGCATTTTGACCGTGCTCTGCGAGAAGCAAACTTTGAATTGGAACATTTACTCAGGCTGCGACTGATGACGTCTCACAAGTCCACAAGAACACAAGAACAGAGAAGTACACAAGAACATAGAAAACAAGTACAGGCTTCCGGTTCCGCTACTGAGAGTATGACAGCTTGATTTTCGAGCAACCCGACGGATTTATGAAATAACCCCAAAAAACGGTAGTTTTGTCAACCCCAGTGCAATGTATGCTTACTAATGGCGAAAGGGGTTAATACTAGAAGTAGGACGACCACAAAAATGATGGATTACGATCCCGAAATGGGACAAGACAGCCGAGGCGGCTCTCCGGGTCCACAAGACGAGGAAAGCTCCGGGGGTACCCTACGAAGTATTCTCAACGAACTCCGGGACTTCAGAAAGGATAACAGGGCGCAACTCACTGACATTAAACAGGAACTGAAGAGAGTAAATGATAGAATGGACGAAGCAGAGGAGAGAATAGGAGAAGCTGAGACCGTGCTTCGATCAGCGTCAACGCTAATCGGGCGGCTAGTGCAGCGCCAAACTAATCTGGAAGCCAGGCTAACAAACCAGGAGGGTCGAGCGCGTCGGGATAATTTAAGGATTTACGGAATACCCGAAGACAAAGAGGGCACCGACATGGCTGGCTTTCTGGATAACCTGCTAAAAAACGCACTCGACCTGCCCAGTGACAAAGATCTCCGAATAGAACGCGCACACCGAGCACCGGCACCTAAGCCCAATGGCCCGCAGGCAAAGCCCCGGGTGATAGTGGTCATATTCGGGAGTTACCAGACGAAGGAGGAGGTGCTCCGGAGAGCCTGGCAGAAAAAATAAGTCTTCTACGACAACACCCGCTTCTACGTTGACCGTGACTTCCCCCCCGAAGTGCTGAAGAAACGCGGTGAATACGCCGAAGTTAAGAAAGTCCTGAAAGAAAAATGAATAAAGTTCCAGACGCCGTACCCCGCAAGGATGCGAGTCTTCTACGACAATGGCACTCTGCTGTTCCAAGACGCTGCAGAAGCGACAAGAGATATGGCTTCACGAGGATTTCCAGTTACGGTGGTGAAATCCTCCGCTGCCCCGGACCAGGAGGAGATCCAGCACCCGTCTACCTGGCAGGTGGCCGGGAGACGACAGGACCGGAGTGACGACCGGGAGCCGGTGCAGCGGACGGCGGCACACAGCCCAACAAACCCCGCCAGTCTCAATATAAGGAGAAACTCCAGAGATTCAGAAGATGATCCCCCACGACAGGACAAAGATGACTCTTCAGAGAAATACAGATAAGTTGTAATGGACTCCAGAGTGATACTCTCTTCTTTTCTTTTTTTGGTTATCCCCCCCGGAGGTACGCCATGACATTCTAAAAAACTACTCCTACAGTTATATTTTTGGTTAATTAAAACAGTCGGGACTTGTTAATTAACTTGTCACCCAGAGTTTATTTTGTGTGGATTTTGGCTAACATGTGGCCACACTTTAGGGCCCCACCACCGACGCGGCGTGGGACTTTCCCTTATGGGGGCTTTGGCTTTCCAAGGTTCCTCTCAGGCTCATTTGAAACGAGCCTCTACATCTGAAACAGCTGTTCTAAACCGTTTTGGTGACTTTCCGTTAAAAACTGTTTCACGTTCCTTTTTTTCTGTTTTGTGGATTTGTTCCTTGGGAGAGATGTTTTCAGTGTACAACTTTTATATTATCGGAGATATTGGGAGAGGTTCCACCTGTGATTATCAATGGTTGAAACTATGAATAGAAACGCCCTGAAGGTTATTTCATTTAATGTGAAGGGGATCTTGAATCCAGCTAAAAGAAGTAAAATATTGTCAAAAATGAAAAAGGAAAAGGCAAATGTTGTGCTCTTACAAGAGACACACCTCACCCCTTTAGAGCATGACAAATTAAAGAGAATGGGGTTTTCAAGGGTATATTGTTCATCTTATAAATCAGGCCGTAGGAGAGGCGTAGCCATTTTAATATCACAAACGGTATCATTTTAACTACTCTCTAAAGTAACAGATAAGGAGGGGAGATATATAATAGTCTCTGGAAAAATAGATGGTGTTACAATAACTTTATGTAACATTTATGCCCCCCCTGGAAGTGATTTTAATTTCTACAGAAAGATATTTGATTTAATGATAGACGCCCCAGGAATTGTCATATGCGGTGGAGATTGGAACATCCGTCTAAACCCAAAACTAGATTCTTCTAAAAATATGACCGCTACATCGTTGCATAGGAAAAATAATGTTCTATTGACAGAACTGGGCATATTAGATCTATGGAGAGATATTTACCCATCAGGCCGTGACTATACATTTTACTTATGCCCCCATGATACATACTCAAGGATAGACTATTTCTTTGTGCTAAAGAGAGATCGCCATAGAATGCATAGTTGTGATATTGGTAGTATTGACTTATCTGACCATGCACCTCTGTCCTGCACTGTGCATATCAGCGATAAAATAAGAAAAACATTGTGGAGGTTGAATACAAGTATCTTAAACAACCCGAAATTTAAGACCCAAATGAGAAAGAAATAAAAATGTTTCTGGATGAAAATGATAATGGGGAGGTCGACTCAGCTATAGTATGGGATGCCTTGAAGGCAGTCATCAGAGGGAGAATTATATCTTTCTGTGCCCATGAAAAGAAAGAGAAACAACTACGACTACTAAACCTTAATAAAGAATTAAAGGATCTTGAGACACAACATAAGAGAGAACAAAAAAAGAATTTGCTGACAGAAATTAAGAAAGTTAGGAATGAAATAAATCTATTATACTCACAGGAAATTGAAAAAAACATGATATTCACAAAACAAAAATGTTATGAGGCGGGCTCAAAATCAACAAAGCTCTTGGCAAGAAGGCTGCAAAAACAACGAGCGGATAGCACAATATACAAAATAAGAGACCCTGTTTCTAAAACTATCCACTATAAACAAGATGAACTGCAAATACCTTTAAAAAATACTACAAATCTCTATACACACAACCACAACTAGAGGGCGAACAACAAATTAGCGAATTCCTCAAGTCTCTCAATCTCCCTGAACTATCAGAAGAACAAAATCAGATATTAACAGCAGCGATAACTGAGACAGAACTAAACAGCGCCATCTCCAGACTTAAAACCAATAAATCACCTGGTCCGGATGGCTTCCCTTCGGAGTGGTACAAGACATTTCGATTTGAGCTAATATCAAACCTCCTTAGGGCCTGCAATATAACCCTACAAGATGCCAAGATGCCCCCATCCTGGAGCGAGGCAGTGATCTCTGTTATTCACAAAGAAGGAAAAGATAAACTAGAATGTGGATCTTATCGACCAATTTCAGTGTTGAATGCTGACTACAAATTATATACAGCCATCCTGGCCAAAAGACTGGAACAGACCCTCCCCCAAATTATACATAATGACCAGACTGGCTTTATCTCACAAAGACAAACCCACGATAACATCAGGCGATCGCTGCACAGACTAAACCACATCCAACAGAACCATCTGGAAGCCTACCTAGTCAGTCTGGATGCTGAGAGGCCTTTGATTCAGTGAGCTGGCCTTTCCTATAGAAAGTCCTTGAACGACTTGGCATGCACGACACTTTCATTAAAGGCATTCGTACACTATATACTAAACCCTTGGCCTGGATTAAAATAAATGGACATCTCTCGGACACCATTATATTAGAGCGCGGAACAAGACAGGGATGCCCAATCTCTCCACTGCTCTTTGCCCTCTATATAGAGCCTCTGGCGCAATGGATAAGACAGAAAGCATTAAAGGCATTTGTTGAAATGGATCAGACCACAAAGTGGCCCTGTATGCTGACGATATCCTGATTTACTTAACTACCCCCTCTAACTCCCTTCTTGAATTAATGAACCTGTTAAAAACTTTTGGTAGATATGCAGGATATAAATGAAACCTACAAAAAACACAAATTTTGACTTTTAATTGTACACCCCCTAAACACATTAAAGATAAATTCTACTTTAACTGGGACCAGAAGTCCTTGAAATACCTAGGAATACACCGACCAAGAGATATCTCAACATTGGCAGAGATAAACTACACTCCTCTCTCAACAAAAATTAAAGAAGATACATATCGATGGAACACTATTTCTTTCCTCGGATTAACCCATAGAATTGACTCTGTAAAAATGAACATTCTCCCACGATATCTGTTCCTATTTCAAGCACTCCCTGTAGAAATTCCCCCGAAACAATTCTCTGAATTGGATAAAATCATTTCAAGATTTATCTCGCAAGGGAAAAAACCAAGGATTAAATTTAAAACTCTACAACTTCCAAAAGAAGGAGGAGGAATGGCTCTACCCAACTTTAAAAATTACTTCTATGCTGTTCAGATTAAACCCTTAATTAACAAGTGTACCCCATCTTATTGCGCCAGGTGGAAAGATATTGAACTCTCTATTATGAATGACCCCCCAATTCAAGCAGTATTAGCACACAAAAACCTGGGAAAACTTATAGAAAATTTACAAAACCCATGGATCAAATTCAATTTAAAAATCTGGAACATGATAAAAAGAGAATATAAACTAGATCATAAACTACAAATACTTCAATGGTGTGCCTATGACCCGGGGTTCAAACCAAATGAAATGGATCATAGATTTAAATCTTGGATCCCAAAAGGTATAACGACATACTATTCTTTGACAGATAAAGGACAACTAAAGGACTTTGAACACCTAAGGGAAAAATATCGTCTTGAAAAATTTGATTTTTATAGATATCTCCAGATACGCAACCATTTCGAACAGAACATTAGAAATACAATAGACCTTGATGAACCAATACTAAGAATATTTCTCGGTGCCTACCAAAACGAATCAAACAGAGGTATTATCTCTAAATCCTACAAGGGCCTTTTGACAAAAAAATCCCACACTGCAATATATGTAAAGGAAAAATGGGAAGGAGATGGCAACCTCTCAATATCAAACGAAGACTGGTTAGATGTGTGTAAATTCCAATGGAAATGTACTAACTCTCATATATGGCAGGAATTTGCATGGAAGTGTGTTATTCGTTTCTTTATTCCACCGAAGCAGAAGGCACGCTTCGCGGGAGGGGAGCCACATGTTGGAGACGGTGTGGGGCTCAGGAAGAAAATCACTGGCACATATTCTGGGAGTGCCCTGTCATCAGGCTTTTCTGGGCAGACTTTCATCAAATATTGGAAATCATACTAACTTGCCCCTGGAATTTGAAACTTTATTCTTTGGAAAATTTGATTTTCAAACAGGGCGACAAGATAAATACATATTTGGCATTTTAATAACCGCTTGTAAAAAAGCGCTCACCAGACGCTGGCTGCTCCCTGAGCCCCACGACTCAGGAGTGGATAGACATCGTAAATGACATTTATGCTATGGAAAGGATCACCTTCTCCCTCCGCCTTCAGAGAAGTATGTTTATTCAACTCTGGGACAAGTGGGTGAGATATGCAAATCCAATACGGACAGATCCTGTGGAGATAATAAACGAATGACCCTGCAACGCTGCTCTAGTGTAGGAAACCTCTCCGACCTCTATCCCTCTCCCTCCCTAGTCTCCCCCTTGTCTGATGTATTTTTCTGTTTGTATGTACACTCTCCCAAAAATGTTCAATGTTATTTAATTTGAAAGACTGGATGGTATATATTGAATACTACACCTGTGCTGTTGTATACTTTATAAGACAAGATACTATCCTAAAACGAAAAATAAAAAATATTTAAAAAAAGAAAACAAGTACAGAGAAGTACACCCATACAGAGAAGTACACAAGTACTAAGAAGTACACAAGTACAGAGAAGTACGCACATTTACAAGTACAAAGAAGTACACAAGTACAGAGAAGTACGCAAGTACAGAGAAGTACACAAGTACAGAGAAGTACACAAGAACAGAGAAGTACACAAGTACAGAGAAGTACACAAGAACAGAGAAGTACGCAAGTACAGAGAAGTACACAAGAACACAAGTACAAAGAATTACACAAGAACAGAGAAGTACACGAGAACAAAAGTACAGAGAAGTACACACGTACAGAGAAGTACACAAGTACATAGAAGTACGCAAGTACAGAGAAGTACACAAGAACACAAGTACAAAGAAGTACACAAGTACAGAGAAGTACACACATTTACAAGTACAAAGAAGTACACAAGTACAGAGAAGTACACAAGTACAGAGAAGTACACAAGAACAGAGAAGTACACAAGTACAGAGAAGTACGCAAGTACAGAGAAGTACACAAGTACAGAGAAGTACACAAGAACAGAGAAGTACACAAGTACAGAGAAGTACACAAGAACACAAGTACAGAGAAGTACACAAGAACACAAGTACAAAGAAGTACACAAGTACAGAGAAGTACACAAGTACACAAGTACAGAGAAGTACAGAGAAGTACGCAAGTACAGAGAAGTACACAAGTACAGAGAAGTACACAAGAACAGAGAAGTACACAAGTACAGAGAAGTACACAAGTACAGAGAAGTACAGAGAAGTACGCAAGTACAGAGAAGTACACAAGTACAGAGAAGTACACAAGTATAGAGAAGTACACAAGAACAGAGAAGTACAGAGAAGTACACAAGTACAGAGAAGTACACAAGTACAGAGAAGTACACAAGTACAGAGAAGTACACAAGTACAGAGAAGTACGCAAGTACACAAGTACAGAGAAGTACACAAGTACAGAGAAGTACACAAGTACAGAGAAGTACACAAGTACAGAGAAGTTCGCACGTTTACAAGTACAAAGAAGTACACAAGTACAGAGAAGTACACAAGTACAGAGAAGTTCACAAGAACAGAGAAGTACACAAGTACAGAGAAGTACACAAGTACACAGAAGTACACAAGTACACAAGTACAGAGAAGTATGCACATTTACAAGTACAAAGAAGTACACAAGTACAGAGAAGTACACAAGTACAGAGAAGTACACAAGTACAGAGAAGTACGCACGTTTACAAGTACAAATAAGTACACAAGAACAGAGAAGTACACAAGTACAGAGAAGTACACAAGTACAGAGAAGTACGCACGTTTACAAGTACAAAGAAGTACACAAGTACAGAGAAGTACGCAAGTACACAAGTACAGAGAAGTACACAAGTACAGAGAAGTACGCAAGTACAGAGAAGTACACAAGTACAGAGAAGTACACAAGTACACAAGTACAGAGAAGTACGCAAGTACAAAGAAGTACACAAGTACAGAGAAGTACACAAGTACACAAGTAAAGAGAAGTACACAAGTACAGAGAAGTACGCACGTTTACAAGTACAGAGAAGTACACAAGTACAGAGAAGTACACAAGTACAGAGAAGTACACAAGTACAGAGAAGTACACAAGTACAGAGAAGTACACAAGAACACAAGTACAAAGAATTACACAAGAACAGAGAAGTACTCGAGAACAAAAGTACAGAGAAGTACACACGTACAGAGAAGTACACAAGTACATAGAAGTATGCAAGTACAGAGAAGTACACAAGAACACAAGTACAAAGAAGTACACAAGTACAGAGAAGTACACACATTTACAAGTACAAAGAAGTACACAAGTACAGAGAAGTACACAAGTACAGAGAAGTACACAAGAACAGAGAAGTACACAAGTACAGAGAAGTACACAAGTACAGAGAAGTACACAAGTACATAGAAGTACGCAAGTACAGAGAAGTACACAAGAACACAAGTACAGAGAAGTACACAAGAACACAAGTACAAAGAAGTACACAAGTACAGAGAAGTACGCACATTTACAAGTACAAAGAAGTACACAAGTACAGAGAAGTACACAAGTACAGAGAAGTACACAAGAACAGAGAAGTACACAAGTACAGAGAAGTACGCAAGTACAGAGAAGTACACAAGTACAGAGAAGTACGCAAGTACAGAGAAGTACACAAGTATAGAGAAGTACACAAGTACACAAGTACAGAGAAGTACACAAGAACAGAGAAGTACACAAGTACAGAGAAGTACACAAGTACAGAGAAGTACACAAGAACAGAGAAGTACACAAGTACAGAGAAGTACGCAAGTACACAAGTACAAAGAAGTACACAAGTACAGAGAAGTACGCAAGTACACAAGTACAGAGAAGTACACAAGTACAGAGAAGTACGCAAGTACAGAGAAGTACACAAGTACAGAGAAGTACGCACGTTTACAAGTACAAAGAAGTACACAAGTACAGAGAAGTACGCAAGTACACAAGTACAGAGAAGTTCACAAGAACAGAGAAGTACACAAGTACAGAGAAGTACGCATGTACAGAGAAGTACACAAGTATAGAGAAGTACACAAGTACACAAGTACAGAGAAGTACGCACATTTACAAGTACAAAGAAGTACACAAGTACAGAGAAGTACACAAGTACAGAGAAGTACACAAGTACAGAGAAGTACACAAGTACAGAGAAGTACGCACATTTACAAGTACAAATAAGTACACAAGAACAGAGAAGTACACAAGTATAGAGAAGTACACACGTTTACAAGTACAAAGTACACAAGTACAGAGAAGCACACAAGTACAGAGAAGTACACAAGAACAGAGAAGTACACAAGTACAGAGAAGTACACAAGTACATAGAAGTACACAAGTACACAAGTACAGAGAAGTACACAAGAACAGAGAAGTACACAAGTACAGAGAAGTACACAAGTACAGAGAAGTACACAAGAACAGAGAAGCACACAAGTACAGAGAAGTACGCAAGTACAAAGAAGTACACAAGTACAGAGAAGTTCACATACACAGAACAGAAGTACACAAGTACAGAGAAGTACACAAGTACAGAGAAGTTCACAAGAACAGAGAAGCACACAAGCAAGAAGTACACAAGTACAGAGAAGTACACAAGTACAGAGAAGTACACAAGTACAGAGAAGTACGCACATTTACAAGTACAAAGAAGTACACAAGTACAGAGAAGTACACAAGTACACAAGTACAGAGAAGTACACAAGTACAGAGAAGTACGCAAACAAGCAAAGAAGTACACAAGTACAGAGAAGCTACACAAGTACAGAGAAGTACACAAGTACAGAGAAGTACGTTTACAAGTACAGAGAAGAGAAGTACACAAGTACAGAGAAGTAAAGTACACAAGTACAGAGAAGTACACAAGTATAGAGAAGTACACACAAGTACAGAGAAGTACACAAGTACAGAGAAGTACACAAGTACAGAGAAGTACAGAGAAGTACACAAGTACAGAGAAGTACACAAGAACAGAGAAGTACACAAGTACAGAGAAGTACACAAGTACAGAGAAGTACGCAAGTACAGAGAAGTACAAGTACATGAGAAGTACACAAGTACAGAGAAGTACACAAGTACAAGGCACAGAGAAGTACACAAGAACAGAGAAGCACAAGCACAGAGAAGTACACAAGTACAGAGAAGCACATACAAGTACAGAGAAGCACGCAAGTACAGAGAAGTACACAAGAAGAAGTACACAAGTACAGAGAAGTACACAAGAACAGAGACGTACACAAGTACAAAAGGGGAACCCAATCCGGGCAACAAGAAAAAAAAACCAAGAACAAGAAATCACAAGGACCCCAAATACACAAGGCCCCAAAAGGCACAAGACAGAGAACACAAAACGAGAACAACCCGGAAGCACGAAGGGGAAAACAAACACAGGGAAAAGGGGTCCCCAACCCCGAGGGGGAACAAAAAGCAGCCGGAAGAGGTCCCCGGACCCCCGGGGAAATACCAAGAACGGGTTCCGTACGGGTTCCCCCAAGTCGGGTACAAAGGTTTTAGAGAGTTACCAAGGTCAGGGTCCAAAAACCCCCCGGAAATACCCCCGGGAAAGAGGGGTCCCCAAAACCCCCAAAAAGACACAAGAAAAGAGCGACAAGCCAAGGAAAAGGGTTTTTTTTCCAAAAAATAAGAGAAAGTACAAAGAGAGAGTTTTTTGCCCAAGTACAGGAACAAAAGACGAAATTCAAAAAGGGGGGAAGAAAGTTTCAGATAAAAGAGGGGGAACAGAAAAAACCCAAGTACCCCGAGGGGTACAAAGGGGGACAGGAAAAAAACCAGACAAAAACAAAAAGACAGAGAAAGTAAAAGGGAAAAAGGGGGGTAACCAAAAAGGGGGACAAGACCCTTGGGGGGAAAGGAACGCCCCCAAGGAGAGCCTACAGAGGAGAAGGCCCGGCAACTGGGGGTGAACGGGGGGCTGGGGGGAAAAAAATGAACCCAAAAATTAGTTTAAAATTTGTCTCCGGGTTTTTCGTCCTTTAGGCCAAAAACCAAGAAAAAGTTCACAAGGTCCCATAAGTGGGGCCATTAGAAACCTTTTAAAATCCGGGAGAAAAAACATGGCGGGATAGGGAAAAGGAAGGCCCCTTCAGGATTTAGGGGAGGGAGGAAGGGGCCCAAAAGGCCCCGGGGGGGGAAAAAGAGGGAAGGGTTTTCCCCGGACCCAAGGACCTTACACACCCTTTCCTCCCCCGGTGTCCTCGCAGCCTTGGGGGTTTGCCCGCAGGAATTTTCCCAAAAAAGGGGGAAAAAACCCGCCCTTTTCAAATTTCCGGCCTCCCCCCCCCGGAGGACCCGCCCGGCCGGAAGAGGGCCGTGCCCCGGAGGACCCCCGGGAGAAAGATGAAGAAGCGTTATTGGAAGCCATTATTGGGGAAAAAGTTGTTTTCCTGGTTTTTATTTTTAAACATTGGGGAAATTAAGTAAAAACGACAAAATGGAGAGAGAAGCGGGAAAAGGGGGAAAGGGCAAAAGGATCGGGAAAATTGGGCCCCAAAAAAGGGGAAAAAATTTTAAAAAAAAATAAAAGAAGGCAAGAAAACCCCAACCCCGGGGGCCTTTTGCCCGAAGGGGTAAGGGGGACAGGGAAAACACCTTTCACTAAAAATACAAATTTTTTTGACATTTTTTTTCAAGAGTTTTTTGGAAGGGGGGTAATTTTCCCCAAAACGGGTTTTTCCAAGCCCATTAAAAAATTTTAAAAAAAGGTTTTTAAACCCCAACCACAAGAGAGCCGGTCCAAACACCCTTTCCGGGAAAGGCCCCAGCCCCTTTTTTTCCGGTAACGGGTAAAAAAGGCGGCCTAAAAGGGGGAAGGGGGATTTTTTTTATTCAGGAGTTCCCGGTGCTGGCCTGGATGTTTTCCTCCCCACCCCCCGGCCGAGTTCCTCCGCCAAAGTGGTCCCCCTGGGGAAACCCGAAAAGGTCCTGGGGGCAAACCCCGGGGTTTGTTGGGGTTGGGGAAAAAATTCCCAAATTCACCAAAAATTTGGGGTTTTTTTCCATAAACCCGGTTTGGGCCAAACCCGTTTCTGGGTTTTAGGGAGAGCAGAAAGATTGGGATTGTTTGGCTTCCAGCAGGCTACACCTTTGCGGAACCTTACTATTTACCCCTTTTTTCCCCTTTTTAAATTCGACCAAATTTGCCCAGCCTTTAAACTTTTTAAAAGGGGTCACCGTTTTAATTTTTCCATAAACCAAAAGCCAAATTCCCAAACAACAAAAAATCCCCGAAACAAGTTAAAAGGTTGAAAATTTCCCCGGAAAGGGGGGGTGCTAGGCACAAAAAACGGGCCCATCGGTAACCAGCGCCAAACGCCGGCCCGGACGGGGGGGTTCCAACCCAAGCCTTCGCCCAGAAGGGCCGGGAAAAAAAGGGGGTTGGGAGGGGCCAGTTGAATTTTGGTGATCAGGATCGGTCCAAAAGGGTTTTTTTTTCAAACCCAGAGGGGGGGCCCCTTTTAATTAAAACCCAAAAAAGGGAAAGAGAAGGAGCCCCCGCGGGAAGGGAAGGGGGGGGAGGAGAGGGGAGGGTCGATCCCGAACCCCAAAGGGGGAAACATTTTGGAAATAAAAAAGGGTTTTTCATTTTAATTTGGAACCCCCCCTGAAGCTTCCCCTTGAAATGGTGAAGTCCTTTCCCCGTTTAAAACCCCTTGGGGAAAAGGGTACCGAACCATCTTTCTCTCAAAAACCCCAGGGAAACAAAAAATTGGGGTTTTTAGAAAATTTAACATTAAACTATAATTGGTATTCAAGGGTTTTCACTCTTTTTTAAAATTTTGGGTTAAAACCCCTAAATAATTTAAAATGTGTTTTATAAATATACATTTAAAAACAGAATTTTAAAAATATGTGTTTAAAACCAGCCCCTTTCCCTTGGAAACCCTTTTTTACCCAATTTTTCCCTTTTTAAAATTTTTTAAAAAAATTTTGGGTTTAAATTAAAGTGTTTGGTTTTTGGGGGGTTTATTAAATTCTTGGGAGAAAATCCTCCCCCGGGGCCCCCCCCCTCCCCCTCCCCCTTTCCCTTTTATTTCCCCCCACCAAACGGTGAATTCCTTTTCCTCTTTTTAAACCCGAACCCAAAGGTATACAGCCCGGTGTTTGTTGGTTGTTTTGAAAATTTTTTAACCCAAAAAATTTTTAAATCCCTTTCCCTTTTTTCCTTTTAAAAAATTTTTAAAAAAAATTTAAATCCGTGATTTTCAAAGCCTAGTCCAGGTGGGGGAACCCGGGTTTAGGAAAGGACTGGGGATTTAAAAGGTTTTTTTTTTTGTTTTTTGGTTTTTCCCTTTTTGCTCCCAACCCCCTCCTTCCCCGGGAAGGGCTCTGTCAACCCCATTTTTAAAATTTAATTTGGCCCAAAAATTTCTTAATTTAAAACAAATTAAAACCCGCTTCAAAAACGTACTTCTGCCCGGGTAACCCCTCACCCCTTTAAAGGGGGAAACCCCCAAAAAAGCCAGAGGAGGAAAAAGAAAGTTTAACCCAACGGGCCAGGATTGGCGATAGATAGCCTGTTTCAAAAAGACAAAAAATTTTGGAAAGGGGGGCAACGAAAAAAGTTTCCCTTTTCCTACCAAAAAAAGAAATGGGTTTTTAAAAGGGGGGATTTTAAACAACCTTGAAGGTCAAATTTTCCCCAAAGCCCCTTTCCAAATGACCCGGGAAATTTTAAGCCATTTTTCAAAAACGGGTTTAAGGGAGAATTTTAAAACTACTTTTTACGGTTTCCGCTTTTTGAAAAAGGCCACTGAAAAAATTTAATAATTAAAAATGGGATAATATCCAAAAGGTCCCAGAAGGGGGGCCCCCAAAACCCCCCCCAAAATTGGGGAATCCCCTTTTTTTTCGAGGGAAAATTTTTTTGCTTTCCCCTACTTCCTTTGGACAACCCCCAGGGTTTTTTGTCCGGGAGGCGGACGCGGCCCCCCCGCCCCATACCCAAAAAGGCAAAAGCAGCTTTTGGCAAAAAGAGAAAGGTCCTTTCCCACCGGGGCTGGAAATTCATTTTAGGGACATGGAAGTGGAAAAGGGCTACCTCCCCAAATTTTCCCCCAGGAAAACAAAGCCTTCTGGTAAAAACTGGGGGGTTGCCGATAAAAAACCGGGCAACCAAAATTTAATACCTAAGCGGCTTTCCCCCTGGAGAAACCCTTTCGAACCCTTTCAAACCGCAGTAATTTTGGACTTTCCCCCAACTTTAAAAAGGACCTTGGTGAAAATTTTTTAGGGGTTGGGCTCCCCCCAGTGGGGAAAATTTAACAAAAAGGAATAAAAAGTTTTCCCCTTTAAACATAAAACAACCGGGGGGCGGTTCTTAACGCTAACCCCCCCATATACCCCTTTCCCCCGAAACCTTAAAAACCCCGAAACCCAAACTGCCTAAACAACTTAAAACAACCAAATTTGGGGTCAAGTTGGGAAAGGTCAGCTCAGGCTGTTTTAAACGGCGGAAAAGGGATATTTTCCCCCGGGGGGGACCAACCCTGGTCCGTTCCCCATTTTTTTTATCAAAATCTAATTACGTTGTTTAAATTTTTTGTTAAAACCCCCCCCAAAACCAAAAGGCGTTTTTTGTTTGACCAAGTTTTAAAAATGCTTTTGGGTATGGGGGAAAACAAAAAGCCCCCCGGTTTCCGTTTAAAACCTTTTCCTTTTTCCAACATTCAAACAATGGGGGAAAAAGTTTTTAAAATGGGGGTGAAGGTTTAATCAAAAAAGGTTTTTAAAGGGAAACCCCGGGGGAGGGAACTTTATTCCCCCCCGGCGGGGCCTTTAAAAACAATTTTTTTTTTGGTTGCGTTTTCCCCCCCCGGGGGGCCCCCCAAACCCCTCCCATCCCCCCCTTCCCGGGCCCTGAACCCTTTTAATTTAAAAATGAACAGGGCCCCCCCAATGGGGCCCCCAAATGTGCCCAAACCAAATTCAATCTTGGAATTTAAAATTTAATTTTTTCCGGGTTAAGAGCCCCCAAAGGGGGCCTGTCCCCAAAAAACCCCAAAATTGAATGACGGGGACCCCCAAAAACCCCACCTTTTTTAAAATTGCGTTTGCTTGAGAGGTTGGGGGGGCCATTTTTTCCATTGTTTGCCGGGCCCCGGGGACCCCGGGAAAATTTTATTTCCCAAAAAAATCCACCCAAGGAATTGGCCCAAAAGGGAATTAGTTTCCCAAACCCGGGGAAACCCGTTTTTTTGGAAAAGTTTTGGAAATACAGCTAACTTTTTTAAACTATTTTTCCCCAAGCTTGAACCCAATGGGTTGGCCCCCTTTAATGGAGGTGGGTTTTAATTCCCTTGGGCCGGCCTTTGGTAGGTCTCCCAGAAACCCGAAACCCTTTTAAACGGGGCCCCCGGGGGGTTTTTGATTTTCCTGTAAGTGCCGGGCCTCCCCCCAAGATAATTTGGGAAAGTTTCAACACCGGAGCAAAACCCTTTTTTAAAGGTTTATCATTTAATTCCCGGAAACATTTCCCCACTCGGGAAAAGGGTTGGCTACCAAAGGGGAAAACCCCCTTATAAAGGATTGCATAAGGGGGGACAGGCCCTTTAATTTTGAAATTTAGGGCCTCCCAAACCCGCCCCCAAAACGTTGGAAAAACCCAACCCCTTTATTTCCAGGGGTGAGGAAAATTTTGGGAAGCATTTCACCCCAAAAATTTTTTCTGGGCAATTCCCCCGGAGGGCTGCAAGCCCCCTTTTGGGGAAAAGGTTGGGCGGGCCCGAACGTTGGGGGTGGCCCCCCCCCAAATAACCCCGGTTTTGGAGGGGAAAGGTTATGTCCACCATTGTGCCTGTCCCCAAACACCCCAAGGTAACCTGCCTGAATGACTGGAGACCCGTAGCCCTCACCTCGATTGTCAGTAAATGCTTGAGAGGTTGGTCAAGGACTTCATTTGTTCCATGTTGCCTGCCACGCTGGACCCATGGCAATTTGCATATCGTCAAAACAGATCCACCGACGGAAATTGCCATGGCACTTCACCCGCCTTTCCCACCTGGAGGAGGAACTGTTGGGGGAATGCTGGTTGTGGACTACAGCTCAGCTCAACACTATTGTTCCCCCAAGCTCGACACCAAGCTCAGAGGTCAGGCCTGCACTCTACCATGTGCAGCTGGATACGGGACTTCCTGTCGGGCCCCCCCAGGTGGTGAGGAGGGGCGGTACCCCCCAGAGCCGCTGACCTCAACACGGGAGCCCCTCAGGGATGCGTGTTGAGCCCTCCTCTCCCTGTACCCCCCGACTGCACGGCCATGCACAGCTCCAACGTCATCAAGTTTGCGGGCCAACAGTGTTGGGGCTGATCCCCGGACCAGACAGCCTACGGGGAGGAGGTTGGATCACTGGTACAGGGGGCCAGGAGAACAGCCTGCCCTAAACGCCAAGAAGACCAAGGAGCTGATCGTGGACTACAGGAAGCGGAGGGGAGAGCACCCCCATCTCCATAGACGGAGTTGCAGAGAGGGTCAGCAGCTTCAAGTTCCTCGGCACATCTCCGAGGACCTCACATGGACCACGACACCACTCACGTGGTGAAAAGGGCCCAACAACGCCTGTATTTCCTTAGGCGACTGAGGAAATTCAACATGGCCCCCCCATCCTCAGAACATTCTACACCAGTACCATCGGGGTGTTCTGACAGGTTGCATCACCGCCCGGTACGGGGAAATGCACCGCCCTGGGCGAGGGCACTACAGAGGGGGGTGCGGTCGGCACAGTACATCTTGGAGGTGAGCTTCCTCCATCCTGGACATATACACCAGGGGGTGCGTCCCGGGCCAAACGGATGTGAAAGACAAAACCACCCCGCCACAAACTGTTCACCCTTCTACCGTCAGGCAGGCGATACCGCAGTATCAAGTGCCGACAAACAGCTGAGGGACAGCTTCTTCAGTCAGGCCATCAGGCTGCTGAACAAGGACTGAGACCCCCATTAACACTAAAACCAGAACATATTCTGTGAATATCTATGGCCATGGTGTATATTTTATTACATTGTTTATATATATATATTTTTATATATATTGTATGTATATACAAAATATATATATATAGTCTCAAAAAGTGTATATTTTATTACATTGTTTTATATATATATATTGTCATGATGTATATTCTATTACATGTTTTATATATATATTGTTAATACTTTCTTCTTTTTGTGTGGATATTGTATAGTTTATTCTGAAGCTTATTCTTATATTTGTCTGCTACTGCTGTCGGGTGTGTTGCACATAAGAATTTCCAAATTTTAAAATAAAAAGGGCTAAAAATTAAACTTGAAACTTGGGGAAAATCTTAAAGCATACCTGGGGCAAATCATAGCCTATTCCCCTACTATCAAAAAAGGAAAACTCCAAACTGACTGAAATTTCCCAAAAATCCTGGATGTGGACTCTAAATATGCTCATTCCCAATACAGGTCT
>NC_079393.1:29114628-29165553 GCF_029220125.1 Pseudoliparis swirei
TTTTCCGTCCCCCCGCGGACAGAACAAAGACTCTTTTGGTAAAGATCGTGGAGGGGTATGTCTCATGATAAACAGATCTTGGTGCAACCAAAGTCATGTACATACTCTCAAGTCGTTCTGTTCCCCGGACCTGGAGTACCTAATGCTCATGTGTCGACCATTCTGGCTACCGCGGGAGTTTACAGCAGTCACCGTAACTGCTGTGTACATTCCGCCTCAACACGGACATAGCGCTGAAGGAACTCTACGGGGCGATCAGCGAGCAGGAGTCCCCCGAGGCTGCTTTCATTGTGGCGGGGGACTTCAACAAAGCGAACCTGAAGAAAGTTCTCCCGAGGTTCTACCAACACATAACAAGCAACACGCGGGGGGAGCGGATTCTCACCACTGCTACACTCCCTTCCGGGATGGATACAAAGCCCCCCCCGCCCACCGTTCCAAATCGGACCACCGCTCCATCCAACTACTCCCGCCTACAGGCAGAGGCTTAAGCAGCAACCAATCGCTGTGAAGGAAGTCCCGCTGGTCGGACCAATCGGAGTCTATGCTACAGGACTGTTTTAAACGTGCGGACTGGGATATGTTCAGGGTCACGTCCGGACAACAACGTCAGTGAGTACCCCGTCCTCAGTCACCGGGTTCATCAAGAAATGCATAGATGACGTTGTTCCTAGCAAGTCGGTTGGGATTTATCCCAACCAGAAACCGTGGATAAATGGCGATGTTGCGCTGCACTCCGCACGCGAACACCGCCTTTGACCGGGAATATGGCGGAATACAAAAGAGCCCCCCACGACCTCCGTAAGACCATCGGCTCTGCCAGCGGGAGTTCAGGAACAAGGTGGGGGAGAAGCTCAAGAGCCATGACGTGAGAGGTGTGTGGAAGGGCTACAGACAATCACGGACTTCAGAGGAGAACCAGCGGTGAAGAGAACTCCTCTACCTCCCTCCCAGGCGAGCTAAATACATTCTTTGCTCGGTTCGGCGTGAGCGGCAGCCCGCCGGAGGCAGCGCCGCCCCAGGGGACCAGCCTGCTGGTCATCTCAGAGGCTGGCGTGCGCAGAGGCTTCAAGCGGGGGGACATCCGGGAGGCGGCAGGTCCCCACCACATCCCCGGGGGCGCCCCCAGAGCATGTGCAGACCAGTTGGCAGGAGTCTTGCAGACATCTTCAACCTCTCCCTGTCCCAGGCTGTTGTTCCTGAGAGCTTCAAGATGTCCACCATTGTGCCTGTCCCCAAACACCCCAAGGTAACCTGCCTGAATGACTGGAGACCCGTAGCCCTCACCTCGATTGTCAGTAAATGCTTGAGAGGTTGGTCAAGGACTTCATTTGTTCCATGTTGCCTGCCACGCTGGACCCATGGCAATTTGCATATCGTCAAAACAGATCCACCGACGATGCAATTGCTGGCACTTCACACCGCCCTTTCCCACCTGGAGGGGGGAACTGTTGTGTCGAATGCTGGTTGTGGACTACAGCTCAGCGTTCAACACTATTGTTCCCGCCAAGCTCGACACCAAGCTCAGAGGTCTAGGGGCCCGCACTCTACCATGTGCAGCTGGATACTGGACTTCCTGTCGGGGCCCCCGCCAGGTGGTGAGGATGGGCAGTACCACCTCAGAGCCGCTGACCCTCAACACAGGAGCCCCTCAGGGATGCGTGTTGAGCCCCTCCTCTCCCTGTACACCCACGACTGCACGGCCATGCACAGCTCCAACGTCATCATCAAGTTTGCTGGCGACACAACAGTGTTGGGGCTGATCACCGGACCGAGACAGCCTACAGGGAGGAGGTTGGATCACTGGTACAGTGGTGCCAGGAGAACAGCCTCGTCTTCAACGTCAAGAAGACCAAGGAGCTGATCAGGACTACAGGAAGTGGAGAGGAGAGCACACCCCATCTCCATACAGACGAGTTGCAGTAGAGAGTGGCCGCAGCTTCAAGTTCCTGCACATCTCGAGGACCACATGGATTAACACGACACCACCACGTGGTGAAAAGGGCCTCAACAACGCTGTATTTCCTTAGGCGATTGAGGAATTAACATGGCCCCTCGTGATCCTCAGAACATTCTACACCAGTACCATCGAGAGTGTTCTGTGATAGGTTGCATCAACAATTGGTATGGGAACTGCACCGCCCTGGAGCGTAGGGCATCATAGAGGTGGTGCGGTCGGCACAGTACATCGTTGAGTGAGCTCCTCCATCCTGGAGTTATATTCAAGCGAAAGGCAATAGGGCCAAATGGATGATGAAAGATACAACCACTGCCACAAACTGTTCAATCTTTCCCACTTCACAACAGACAGCATACAGTCAAGAAGTCATTCTGGAATTGTTTGATGTTCCTCAAACACAGTCAAGGCCTCGAGATGCCTGCTCAGTGCACTGTCAAGGAGGCAACAACGCCCACCAAGCCACGGGAATATCCCCTTGGTTATCAGAGTTCGCTTCTCATCACATTCACACGAGGGCCAATTAAATGCACCAATAGAACTCACACAGTCCATTCAGAAAGAATGTGTCGGTTTGAACTTTCATTATGTTTTCGAATGCCAATCTGACAGTCATTTAGCTGTTTTGATTACACCAGTCTACCAAACAGGTTTAGCTTCACAAGTTTTGCAATTTGTCGGTGAAGTGCTTTAGATCCTCATCCTCATGGTAGAGAGAGAGTTTCAGTCCCAGGACTTTGGAATAACAGACAGGGGAAACAAAAAACGAATTATCATCGGAGTATCCAGCTAACCAGCTCCGTTGTATATAGGCTTGAGGAGAATTCCGGTGTACGTCCTCCTGCGGTCAGCGCTTGGTTGCAGAATTTTTAAATCTGATGTTCGTCCAACCTTTCAGCCTCTTCTTGTCAATATCTGACCGTCGATTGAAAGGTGTTTGTGTAGAGATACCACAGAGTTTTCTAGTCGCCGACGCCATACTAACATAAAGCTTGCTAGCTATATGTTTCAAGCATCTCGTGGAGAGCTCTCTGGCAGGGGTTGCTAGGGTTCAGGTGGACAACTATCTAATGGCCAATAAACCAGCCTAAAACTAGCCCAATATCATATATTATGTTTTGACAAGATACAGGTACATATTTTCTCTTTCATCTCAAAATTTTAAGAGGGCGCCTAGCGCCCCTAAGGACGCACCACTGGTCCCCACCACAACACCTGAACGAGTTGCCATTGCTTGGTCTTTTTTCCGCCCCCTTCCAGCACCCCAGCATGTCAAAGTTCATCCACACCCCTCGATTGTTCTGTTCAACAATCTGCTTCCTAAACAACAAGGGCCTCTTACCAATGAATTCACAACTGACAACAATTCAATTCTGTTTAATCAAACATGGCAAAACCAACAAGACTAATTTTCATTAAACCAAACTACTCCCTGGATATTCATAATATAGACAAGCCACGCTCCATGGGCGGGAGGTACACACAATTTTGCAAACAGCATCAATGCAACTGCAACAACCATCCCGGCCCCATCTCACTTGAAGACCTTATTTTTAAACTGTCTGGTCCCAAACCCCCGGTTACTGCAGTCATTTATTTCCCCCCAAAACCTAATCCTGCTTTTTCCTCTCGTCTGTCTGAATTCTCACACAACTCTGCGCTTATCTTCCATCCATCGTGTGGCTACCCGTGATCAACATACACGTCGACTCATCTGACTCCACACGCTCCACAGAACTCCAACTACTTCAACATCACCCAACATGTCGACTTTTCCACCCATAAAAAGGACATACATTTGACCTGGTCTGCACCTCCGGTATTAGTATCAACCCAACCAGCATTGACCTCACCATCTCTGACCACCGGGCTACTAAGGTCCTTTGGAGTGCAGCAGAAGACCTTCTTTGACTCTGTGGTGGCATCACCCATCTTTTATGGAGTGGTCTTCTGGAGCAGCAGCATGGCAGCGGCTGACAGGAAGAGGTCAAATGTTTATAAAGAAGCTGCAGCGTGCTGGGTGTCTCTGATACCGTGGAGGCAGTGTGACAGGAGGATGAAGGCAAAGCTATCGTCCCTGATGAACCACACCTCCCACCCCATGCATGACACTCTCGCAGCTCTGCACAGCTCCTTTAGCCACCGGCTGATTCATCCCCGGTGTACCACATGTCCTTCCTTCCTGCTGCTGTCAGGCTGCACAACACACTGCAGTAGATCGCTGGAGATCCTGGCAAACTCTGCACTTTACTTTACTCAGCAGATAACTTTATGTTCCTCCTGTATCTTTAGTATTAGTATTAGTATTTTGTTTTGTGTTTTATATTTATTTTCATTGTTGCTCTGATGTGCACCGCTGCTGTAATTTTTTTAATTTCCACGGGACAAGCCAAAACAAATAACATCATATCATATCATATATCACCCTGGATATAGACATCCCCATCCCCCATGTGAAGCAGAGCCGCACCATAACATTCCGGAACATCAAATCCATCAACCTCCCCTCGCTCTCCTGCTCCTTGGCTGCCATTGTCTCTGCTCTCTCATTCCTACTGCTTCTATCAGTGGAGCAGATAGGAGAATAATCGTACATTTAATACATGAGACATTTATGGATTTGTTCTGTACATATTTGGTCAAATCTGCCCGATTGGCCATTCAAAAATCCAGGATGGCCGCCAATTGGGTGTCCAAAAATTAGTTTTCTTCATAAAACTGTTTGTATTTCCCCGATTTGAATGATCTTGGTGTCTATTTATAGGTACACAAAATATGCTTTAATAATTATCCCAAACTAGAAAACTAGAATAATGAATGTGCTGATGTAATTGGACATTTAATGGAAACAATTATGAATATGTGTCAATTGATAATGCAACTCTTTTATTAAAATAATTTCCTTCAACTATGTTCAAATTGAACATTACAAGAATATGACATTAACTGAACCAAAACAACTATATTGCATTGGACACTTAATTAATCTAACAATACATTTGATATTAAAAATGTGTAACATTGCATGGATGGCAAAAAAATTTGTAACTCTATGTGGTGAGGCCTTAGGGGAGGGTGGAATGAAAGGGACTGTTGAGTATTCTGAAACTGGGCACTTCGCAAATGATGGAAAACAGGCTTCCGGACGCACGTGATTGGTTATCAACATTTACGACAGGAAGGGTCAAACAAAACAGGCCAAGGCCTCACGACCGATCTTCATCGGCCCTCCGCCTCCCTTCCGCGCTGAGAATACCTGTGGTAAGAGGCCGATCCTCTAAAACCCGAGTTTCATACTGGCCCTGGCTGCTGCCATTCCGGGTTCCTACGCTAAAGTATTGCCAATAAGAGTCTCATTTGTTGTCCGCATTAAAACTTTCACAATAAAAGTCTGTTATTGTAAGTCACTTGACGAATTCAACTGGCCCGTCAATCTATAATAACATATAGTCACTCTCTATGCAATATACATTAATTCTTGCCATTTATTTGCTTAGAGTAAACATTACCCCTATGTTTCATAATACATTAATAATAATATCAATAGTCTCCTAATATTTTCAATAATATCTTTCTATATTTATTAATTAAAAATAAGACCTCTGTAGATGTTATCAAAATAACCATTACAACTTAATAACTCTCATTTTATACTTATCCAATAGTATAACAACCATGTAATAGCCATTTATTTTGACCTCTATGTAAAATAAATATTGTACAATATTTAATTATTGTTTTATCATTCAGCATCCCTGTGAAGAACATCACCCCTCCTTTCATCCCTAAGCTCAAGGAAACTAAATAAGACGTAAGTGTCAGTGTGAATGTATCTAATACATGTAAAAATCTTGGTGGGATGGTCTCGTTACCAACGTGTGCACTGAGTGTCCATCTGTGCAGGTGTCTGTGCATCCCTGTGAATCCAGCCTCTGCATACATGCTCTGCAACTCCAGTTCTCCAGTTCTCATTGTCAATGATGGCTATGATCGTCCCACCCAGCTGAGAGCATGAATCACTGCGCTCCAGACTGGTGAGCAGTTAACTGTCGCAGTAGTATAGGGACATGTATGCGCGCGCATATACGTACCGTGCACATATGCGCGCCACCTCACATGCACTCTCATGCACGCATATATATGTCCCTATTATGCATATTTTTTATGAAAAAAAATAAAAAAATTTAAATAAAAATTAAAATATATTATTTAAATATAAAATATTATCACAAATTAAAAATCTATAAAATAAAATAATTCCCTATAGATAGGAGCTATTGTTTGTACCATTTAAACATTTATAAAACCCTTCCCTGTGTCTTTAATAATACAAAGTGTTTATCAAGGTGCTGAAATGGCTGTAAGGGGTGTGTCACCCTGCAGCACATGCACTAATGGAACTTTGTACAGCATACATGCACGAGCGGGTAGGGGCGGGATGCTAAGGGAGTCAAGTGTTTGGTGAGGAGTAAAAAGTAGGGAATCATGTTAGAGCTGTTGTTAGGTGCATACTACTTATGAATAAAGGGGGGAGGGAGGGAGGGAGGGAGGAGGAGGCTTATACCGTAGGCGTATATATAGAGGGGGTTTTTGGGGCAAGAGGTCAGTTTCAACAGTCTGGTCACTGGAGTGTACTTAGTAGTTGGCACCTATTACTATTGTTACACCTATTGCTAACTGCTAACTGCTAACTCACCTGCTGCTGCTTCTGTTTGTGGGAGTGTGTTGGATATCTGCCAGGATTATTTTTCTTCTTTTTTTATTTAAATTTTTTGATCTATCTCTTTTATTTTTGAGCTATCTTTTTTTGATTTTTATTTTATTGTTTGTTTTTATTTTTGAGCTATCTACATACAGTCATTATGTCTGACACATCAACCCACGACAACACCATCAACAACGATAAAGACAACCCTGCTGGTTCTATAGGTACGTTGGGGTCCTGTAATCCTAATAATATAGATAAGCCAGCAGGTGTCGCTGCAGCCGTGTATACAGATGTGGATACAGTCATACAGGGGCGGCGTACCTCTGATGATGGTCCCCGCGTAGATGCTGAGCACCTAGGGGTCTATGGGTATGTTTACAAGGTTACCTATTCTAACGGTACTGTAGGGCTAATGAGTAAACATATGGGGCGTACCAGATCCCAGGGCTGCGTGAATGGCATGTTATTGTCTGTTAGTGACTGGAGACAGTGTCGTTCAATGTCGGAGGGTCATTTGAGCCGGGTAACCGTCTGATAGTATGACAACAGCCCACTGGTATAGTGAAACAGGTGCTCAAATATACCATATAGATACAGGACACCTCCCCCGATCACCGCTAGGGTTTCTATTGGTTAGCAGTTGTCTGAACCGTGAACACATGTTGGTATGTAGAGGGGTGACGGGTTATGGTCAGACAACCCACCAGTTCAATAGTAGCGAGTATGATAAATGGTTTCAGACCACATTCTTTGTTCAATGAATTGTGATTGGCAGGCCATGCAGGGTCTGTTCAGCCAGGTAAACCAAAGCTATCAGGTCAGACAGAGTCTATGAGACTTACGGCTCTCTTAGAAAACGTCTTGTCTACGATGATGCGCCAATTGGTATGCAAATTGGGGTGTCTGCTATCATCGACCACGGATCTGATAAAGTCGACAAGCCCATGTCTTCTAAAGGGGGGAAATCAAGGTATGTTTCAACATGTGTATGTTTTTTCATATGTTAATGTGTTTAAAATTTGATGCATAATTGACACATATGTTTTTTATTTTATTTTCAGACGCTGAAAACACAGAGGCCAACCATTCATGGGCCGATCAAGTGAAGAACCCCCCTTATACTGACAATACGGACGCCGAGGCCACCTGCACTGTTGACCCTGTAGCATATTTTATGGCCGGGCATGCTATGACCTTACAGCATCATCAGGACACGTGGGAGACCGTTGCCACGACTACCCGAGGGCTTGACATCATAGGACCTCCGACTCCCTAAAAAAGAACACCCATGTTTCACAGAATGTGTTAAAACGGGGGTTCTACGTCTGCTGTCAGCTGCCGTACAATACTATAAGGAGAAAAAATGTTACGGATGTTATACTGCTCATCCCAGTCAGATCCATCATCCCTGCCTGTGGCCTATACCAGAAGACTTCTACACTGAGCACTATGAGGAGTTGATGTATACCTTGTGGACCGACGATTTCATACCAACAGTGCAAATGTATGTGTCACTCTATGGTATTGAAACAACAGCTGATCGGATCAATGGAGCTGCAGCCATGATATGCCATAATCTGCTTACCGTTGATAATGTGCCCGCAGAGCTTGTAAACTACGAGGACCCCATGCCATCTGATTATGAGCCCCCAGGGTACAATTGGGCCCTCAGGCTTGAGAAACTATGTGATAGGTGGCTAAAGTCTGTACATCGGCCACCCTATAACCGTTGAGCATGCTATTGTTTCTTCTTATGGTATCAAACATGTGTTTATCACTATCGACAAAATACGATGATGTGTTGTTTATGTGTGGGTGGGTGCAATAAAACAGTTTGTTACAGATACTGCTGTGATCATTTCTAACAAACCTTCATCATGGATAGGACACTACAGACGATTTATTACGATCCAGCTCATCCGGGGGGCTTAGGTAGTGTAGCAAAACTACGTAATGCAGTCAGAGAGCAAACAGGCATTATGCCACAATTATCCAAGGTCAACAATTTTTATTAGAACACGATGTTTATACCCTCCATGCCAAAGCGGCTATAAACTTCCCTAGGAATAGGGTCCTGGTGAGGTATAGACCACCAGTTTCAGGCCGATCTTGTAGATATGATCGAATATTCAGAGGAAAGCGATAGCGTCGATACCTATTGATGTGTATAGATGTCTTTTCTAAATCGCCTGGGTGAGATGTCTATCTAACAAATCAACCGCCTCTGTGACAACCGCCTTTAAAGACATTTTGAACGAGGGGCGCATCCTGTGAAGCTGCAGACAGATGAGGGGACAGAATTTTATAACAAAAATTTCATCAGTTAATGGATCAGTATAAAATCAAGCATTTTCAACATCAAACGAGACAAAGGCTAGCATCATAGAACGTTTTAACAGAACCTACAAGACCCGCATGTGGAGGTATTTAACGTCTGTTAACTCACGCAGATATGTAGAGGTGGTTCAGGATCTTGTTAAAGCCTATAATAACTCTCGTCATAGGTCTATAAATATGACACCAAAGCGCTGTAGATAAAAACAATGAAAAATAGTATTCATGCATCTGTACAAGTTGAAGCCTCAGAAACCCCTGGTTTTAAATTTAGCAAGGAGACAACGTGAGAATATCAAAACTCAGGTGTCTTTTGGAAAGGATATCAGCAAACATTCACAGATGAGCATTTCATCATATCAGAGTGTCTAGCCAGAGACCCACCTGTTTATAAACTAACAGACAGTGCCAGCGATCCTGTGAGGCACCTTTACGAGGAGAACTACACAAGGTTATCATAGGTAAAAACAAGACGTTTAAAATAGAAAGGATATTGAACAGAAAAACATCATGGTAAAAATATGAGTGTTTGTAAAGTGGCTAAATGGCCCCAGAAGTTTAACACGTGGATCCCTGAAAAGACATGGTGCCTGTATAGAAAAGGGTAGGGCCCATCGTTCAAGGTCACACACTTGAGCACCATTCATCAGACAACATCGGTACAAGTATAGCTATGGATAAGAATGGTTTCTATGTTACACTTCCTAGTAACTTCCCACCTGGTATATCCGAATAATAAGATATGGAATTACAGAACCAAATTAGCAAAACTATCGTCTTGGCGAGCCATACGAGTTGGATTGATTGAGATTCAATATCCCAAAATGTGGAACAGCTTCAACGATAGCGACGCCAGTATTCAAATATCCGTCGATATAGCAACGGGGGACCGGACTTCTATCGTCATGACAGTGGGCTATTACGGGTCTATAGAGGAGCTGGTTTACGAGTTTAATGTCCGATTCCGTGCCTTAACCAAAAAGCCTTACAAGGAATACATGTACTATGATAGCTTTAAAAATAGGGTCTACATCAGAGGTCTGGCAAATAGCGACATTGTCATAAAGGGCCGTCTGGCTGAGATTCTAGGATTCGTTCCTGGAACGGTTTTTCCCACAGGTGTGGACCCTCTACACAATCGCCCATGCTGCCGATATTCATGGGGGCTGTTATAACATATATGTATATAGTGATATTGTAGACTATCAACTGGTTGGCGATAGCCATGTACCACTCCTGAGATGTATAAATGTGTCTGACGAGGTGCGACGTATACCTCTAACTTTTGACAAGCCACACTGCGTCGCTCTCCAAAAAGCGTGTTTGATGACATAGAGCTAGCTTTAAAAGACGACCAGAACAGGTATATACCTTTTTTATACGGTAAAGTGATTGTAAAGCTACATTTTAGACCCATAAAACAGTATTTCTAAAACTATTGAATGATGGGTCGAACCCCCTACGTTCGAGACGATGGCCGTTATATGACATACTACATGAATCAGGCTGGTGGGGACCTACAGGGTTTTATAGGGTCTAGTACCCAGTATGGAAGCAGTTGGGAGGTATGTTTCGAAGTCTTTTCAGAATGGCCATACCTCTTTTAAAAAGAGGATTTAACATCGCTAAACCACACCTAAGGACAGCGGCATCTAATATCATGGGTGATGTTGTCTCGAAAATTACTAAACATACCATGGAGGATAAGCAGAATGGGCATGGTATGTTAGTGCATACGCGGCGCCCACTGAAACGACCACCAGTGAATAGGGGGCGTTCCCGTACCACAAATAAAAGACGTAAAACAGGCGGTAGAACCAAGAAACCTGTCAAAAAGAAAACAGCAGCCAAAGCGAAGCAGATCACGGGGAAAACGTGCTCACTTCTCGGCTAAAGACATCTTTTAAAAAGAAAAAAAAAAGAAGAAAAAACAACAAGACCTAAGTTAAGAAACTAAGAAGCTATGTCTCTTATACATAAACAATCTGCAGAATGTGTAAAGACCGAGCTGGATCTGTTTCTGTTCCTTACACTCAAACATCCCTAGAAATCTACATTTTAGAAATTCCTCCAGTGTCTGCAATAACGGAGACGGACCCTTGAGTTCTACATCTCGTCAGTGGTGAAGATTATCTCGATTTGAATGATTCATATCTGTCTTTGAGGTGAAGATTACGAATCCTGATGGGTCTGATTTACCGCTGGCAGATGTAGGATTCATAAACTATCCAGGATGCACCTTATTTTCCCAAGTAGACATCATGCTGGGTGATAGACTCATATCACAATCCTCAAATACTTACCCCTACAGAGGAATAATAGAATGTCTGCTCAACTATAGCAAAGACACTCTGGATACACAATTCAGCCCTGGATTATTTTGCAAAGACACAGGCTCACATATGAATGTGTCCACCATACAGGGGGCTAACACAGGGTTATTGGAGCGTGGAAGCTACACGGGGGCTAGCCGGACGGTTGAGCTAATAGCCCCGATACATTCTGATCTGTTTTTTCAAGAGAAGTTGTTGCTTAACGGCGTCGATATTTCTCTGAAATTCATACGATCAAAGATGCATTTGCCCTAATGACAGCAGCGGATCGCTGTACAGAGTCAAGATTGTATCAGCCAGTATTTTTGTGAAAAAAGGTTACTGTGGCACCTCCTGTCAGAATGGCTCATAGCCGCCCTACAGCACACAAATGCTAAATATGCTCTTGACAGAGTCGCTTTAAAACTTTTTCCATACCAGCGGGGACAAGAGTATGCAATCAGGAGAATTTATACATGGGTCAGCTCCCTAAATTCATGGTCTTATGCTTTGTGGACAATGAAGGATATACCGGTAGCTACATGAAACCCTTTTAATTTTGAACACTATGATTTAGAGTATTTGAGCATCTCTGCAGACGGACAGTCACACCCATCAAGACCATTCAGCCCTCATTCCAAAACGGGCTCTACACTAGAGAATATTACCATGATTCAAACTACAGGAGGCATTTAAAGGACAGACCGCTGGCAGTCACCCGCAATGATTTTGGGAATGGTTACTCAATGTTCTGCATTAATCTGGAGCCTGACGAAGGATGTTCGGGGAATGTCTAGCTGATTAGAACAGGCAATGTTAGGTCTGGAGGCTCGATTCCGTGTACCTCTGCCTAGAACAGTTACGTTGATATGTTATTCAGTGTTTGACTCTGTACTTGAGATATCAAACCAGCGCCAGGTATTGATGGATGCATATTAATGGGTACCTGTTGAAATCGATGAATACCATAGAGTTGACTAGTATAGTCAGAAAATGCATGATTAATGGAACACGTTTGTGGGGGTCCTGGCCTGTGATCAACTACCTCAGGCAGAATTATACACGTACCCTGCAATGATGATTGTAAACACCCACGCGTCTGACAAACCTGGAGAGCATTGGTTGGCAATTTATATCACAAAACACAATCACGGTTACTTTTTCGATAGCTTTGGGCATGCCCCAGACTATGTGGGGTTCCCAGAGAAATAAAAGAGTTCCTCAATGAAACATGTGAGCACATATCTTATTCGAGAAAACAGGTGCAGAACCATCTAGCCACTACTTGTGGGCAGCATTGTGTGATGATTCTGTGTCATATACAAAAAGGCTGGCCTTATTCTAAAGTGTTGGCCCTTTACGGCAAAAATTTGTTTACTAATGATGGTTTTGTTACTCGTTTCGTTAACAAAAGACACTCTACAGATTGTTGTGGCGACTATTTTCCCTGTGTGCAGTGTTCGTAAACATCATGTAATGTATTATCAGATACTTTTATAAATAAAACATGTGACACACAGTTATTGCTTAACCTTTTATTCAGAGTATATGTAGTGTAATGTATTATCAGATACTTTATAAATAAAACATGTGACACCCCAGTTATTGCTTAACCTTTTATTCAGAGTATATGTACAATTAATACAGGTAATGAAAAAACAAACGAGGTAGAGTGGTCAAAATAAAACAAAAACAATTAATACAGGTGATAAAACAAATGAGGTAGAGTAGTTAAAACAAAAACAATTAATACAGGTGATAAAACAACGAGGTAGAGCGGTCAAAATAAAAATTAAAAAAATAGAGCAATACATACACTCATGGATATACACACACACGCACATATATATATTATAAAAAGACAGGCACAAATTGTTATACCCGGGTAAAAAAAAAAAAAAAAGCTTTAAAAAGTCACCCAAGGTTTAACAGGTCTGCGTGATCTACCCTTTGAGGTCTTGGGGGTCTTAAAAGGGGTGTCATATTCATCAACACTACGATTATGGGATGTATGTGCTGTGTCCTCATCTGTACTAAAGTTATTTGTGTCATTCATCTTATTTTTGGCTACAAGATTGCGGACCACAGGATTGGGTATAGCCGATAAGGGTACATTTAAACCGGCGAGTGTTTTTAAAAAAACAGCCCATCCCTTTGGTCTAGAGCTGTCTAAGACGTTATGGGCAGCAGTGACACCTCTCACCAAATCATGCAGGTGTGATCCATGAATAATTTGTTTATTAATGATAAGCTCCCCCCTCTCGTTCCACGACACATCGTTCGAGCTGTTTAACGTATCCAGAATACATTCAGCATGTTTTTTGCTGTTTTTAGGCAAATGTTTTATAACACTCCCCAGAACAAGATCCTTTTTAGGTACCATGTCGTAAGTACCCGATTCCTCTTTTGATGCTGTGGGGTTAGCTCCAGCATGATTCTCTCCAGGCGGCAGCGACAGAGTCAAGACGCTCTTCTCGCGTTCACCTTGTCTCACAAAATTCAAGTATCTTTGTAAAATACCCGCATATTTTTTAGCTTTTTCATATACATCCGTGTCCGGTTTTCTAACAGCTCATGGTTCTATCAAGATCGTTTTCCACAGACTGTCTTATAGATCCTTGTCGCTGGTCAGGCATAGTGTGCTTTAAGCGTCCAACTGTTGCTGAGGCACCAGAAACATTTTCTGCGTATGATCCATCTACTTTGCACTCACTGACCACCTCTGATAAGATTAATTATAAAAGGAATAGCCGCCCCCAACAGAGAGAATAAAAAACCACCTGTCTGATTGAGTTTCTTCTTCTTACTAGTGAGTGAACCCTTCTTTGATGCCACCAGTCTAATAAGCTTCTTCTTCTTCTTTAAGAGTTTGTACTGCTTGTCAGTCAAGGGGATATTACCGCTCAAAACATTTAGTGCAATCTCACAGAGACTTGACAAAATCAGCTCCGGCATTACACTGACTCTCCGCACCTTAGGAGGCGATTTATATATCAACTCTAACAGAGCAATATTCCTTTGCATACATGAGACATTATCTCTTGTGCTTCTTAGCCATGTACACCACGGTGGTCTGACAACACAGATGTTCCGAGTCTTAAGTGTTAAGATTGTCATGGCTTTATAGTCTATGATAAATAACCAAAGGGTAGATGTGTACATCATTAAATGACTCTAAAAATGTCGAGTGTTACCAGGAAACATTTGTCGAGCCAGTAACATAATCTGACATTTATCCTAGGATTCTTAAACAAAATGAGGTAGTTTGTGTTTAAACTAATAATGCATTAGCCTTTCCCTGAATGAATACATTTTGCACTAAATATATACAGCTTAGGTTTCTGTGATGTACATATTTAGTAAGACATTTTGAACTTCGAGGCTGTTACAGGCATCAGTCATTACATTGTCTATGATTAGTAGATTGTTTTGGGGTACGGGTAACAAGTCATCATCACACAGAGATTGGGTAATCCGTTTACAAAGGTGATCTGCGTATATTCAGTAGTTGGTCATAGAGGCTGCCAACACGAATATATGTATACCACATTGTCAAAACGATGTGAAATAACCCTATCTGCGTTGGCAATAATATCCTTGACAAAAAAAGTCTTTCCACAGTTTGAAGGACCGCTGACTACCGACTGAAGGGATGTTGAAAGCAGCGTCAAAACCTGGGTTATATCAGTAGCCATAGGGGCGTGGTGTAATCCATCATCACTCTCCGCTTGTTGTATACAACTCGCACTTTCTTGAAAACTGTCTCATTTCTCAGATGAAAGTGTCTCTTATCCGCTTGATGGTGTCGGTGGCTGTCATTAGGGGCGGAGCTGGGCTTGCTGATTGGCTACAAACGCGTGTACCATACCTATTAAAGAAGCAGGTGTGACAACATGGCGTTTTTGCCGTCAAAGAACCGCCTTTGCATTTCACAGTGGTCTTGCCTGTTTCGTAGTGTATGCGATAACACTTGCCGGACCCCGAGACAAACTCTGTGATGTAATCACTCCTCAGGGAGAACCACACACGTCACCGCTGTTGGGTTCATCGGTTAGATCTCGAGATAGGGCCCCAGCGGTGGTACAAAGGTCTCCAGCCCCAGACGTGAACACAATGCTGTCTGGTGTCACAGTACAAGACTCCTCTGGGTGTCCCTAACACATCGTACAGCATCAGTCTAGCATGGGCTGTTGTCATAGCCCCTATAAAGACATTTACATCTTTAATGCGAGACCCCGACTGTCGGCATGTCGCCACTGCCAACGCCACATGCGTCCGATATGAAACAGAACTGACGGACATCAAACTGGTCGCTGAACATCAGTTGGGTGAATACGATAGTTGGTCAGTGATCAGTTCTGAGGAAGGCATGTTGTTTCTCATGCTGGAAACGTCCCATAAAGAGTTGAGAAGGAGTTTGTTACAACTCCTCATGGCTTTATTATTTATGGCTTTGGCTGGATCGAGCTGAATGCCCTCTTTCAAAATAGTCCTTGCCACGTATTTTGCTTTTTCAACATCGGTCTTGACGCGTGACCAGGATACCCGATGCTCTCCTGCTTACTCCTGAGAAACGTGGTTTACATATCCCTAAACAGGGTGTCTGTCTTGGTGGGGAAGTGCTTACACTTCATCAATGTGTACTATCAGGTATCCTTTTCAAGGGCCTTCTGGGCTCACAATGACACCCCATACCAGAGAGTTGTCTCTACATCACTGTGTGTACATGCTGTAGACTGGTTCAAATCCTCGGCACACGTCCTGCACAAGGGGAACATGAGTTTTCCGTGACATCTGTGCGGGAGGACAGGGTGGAACAAGCCTCTTGGGGGGAGTACCACACATTTTACAAACCCAAAATAGTTATCTATAGAATCAAAGTTCTTGAAGATAATCACAGGATGTCCTACAGGATAAGGCTTGGTACTCTGTACCATGGGATACAGACTTGTAAAGTCGTAGTATCTGATTTTCTCGTCATTTTCCTTTTGACATGGTGGTACAGTTTCATGGCGTTTGTTCGGCCTCCAAAGAGTGCCTCTCGTGGGTTTAGCCGCTCAGGCTTTTTATATGTGATCATGAATGCCTTCACAGCGGCATTGTGACGTTTTAAGGATGTCCACTCGCACTCCCAAATCACCGTGACACGTACACCATGGTGTCTTTGCAGGCTCTGCACTTTGTCCTTAAAGGCGTTGTACATTCTACCATAGGTGACCTTGGTAACAGGGTTCAACGTCCCCTGCCCATGGCATTTGACACATCCATGATAGAAACACCACTGCAAACTCGTAGCACATCCAAACTCCTCAGCATTATAAACCATCAGCACGTAGAAGGGTCAAATGCTTTTCGCCATGATTGAGGGCGTGTTTGATGTACTTGATTGTTTGCCAGCGACAGGTACTGCTCTCAAAACCATTGATGGATGCGTCGGAGAATGTTTTGTTCTGAGGTGTGTATGCCATCCATCATACGTCAAAGCGACAGTGTCGCGAGGGCAAGCTCTGATGTCTTGAACACACCCATACAGGCGGATCAGTAGGTGGTGTAGCTGAAGGGTCTAACTCTGTGCACTGCATGAAACTACTGCGATGGAGTTGTGCAAGCCCTTCTCAATAGTTCAACGTCATTGACGCCCAGATACCCGGCCCGATCTCCGCCTGGAAGTCAAGCGTGCCTCCACAAACTGATTTGTACCAGCTCATGAACATTGACGCTTGTCACTGGTCGATCATTTCATTGTACCCGCAGTCAGGCGGTTCAGGATATTTTCCGACACTTAGTTTTCATGTTCGCGAGTGTTAAACCGATGGGGAAAATGGCGCTTTGGCTGGGTCGATAAAGCCTAAGGCTTCAGGAGTCCGCGACAGGCGCATGGGCGGCCCAAAGGTCAATCCATGCGTTGTTGATAGGCCTGATCAAACGCATCAAAATAACGACTCCCTCTCACTTAGTTACACTAGGTGTGATACCTTGACAAAATACTCAGGAGTATCAGTTGTCAAAGCCCAGCGCATTGTGTGCTATGAATGTAACCTCTGTGCTGGCATTGATAGCATGGGACAGTATCAACACCTTAAGTTGTGAAACAAAATCGTTCCCAGACATTTCCATAGAACACACAAAGAAGTTTGCTTCATTTATCAGTAGGCTTGGTCTTAAAGTGAACAGTATATGGTTGTCTGTCTACTTTCTTCTCCAACAGGTTGAATAAAACAGGTGTCCTTTTGTCACTTTCCAGTCAGGGCCCCACAGTATGTACCTTTGTACTGCAGTAACGGACACAGCCAGTCTGTAGAAGCGACCATGATCATGCAGTGTTTCAAGGTCTGCATGGGATATACTTGTGAACTACTAGGTTTTTGTGCTGTTCAAGCAAATTTTTGAATTACAGAAGGCGTTTACAATCGCACATTTCCGCTTTGCCCGCCCTGGGTCCGACACTCTATGGATAGTCTCAAAAAAGTGTATATTTTATTACATTGTTTTATATATATATATTGTCATGATGTATACTCTATTACATTGTTTTATATATATATTGTTAATACTTTCTTCTTTTTTGTGTGTGGGTATTGTATAGTTTATTCTCATTCTTATTCTTTTTTTAGTCTGCTACTGCTGTCGGGTGTTTTGCACATAAGAATTTCACGAACCGATTATACTTGTATAAAAGGGGATGTGACAATAAAAACTTGAAACTTGAAACTTGAAACTTGTTCCTTCACAACAGACAGCATACAGTCAAGAAGCTCATTCTGGACTGTTTTGGATGTTCCCTTAAACACAGTCGCGCTCTCGAGATGCTCGTTCAGTGCACTGTCAAGTGAGGCAACAACGTCCACCAAGCCACGGAATATCCCTGGGTTATCAGAGTTCTCGCTCTCATCATGACCACGCAGGGCCAACTCAAATGCACCACAGAACTTCACACAGTCCATTATTCGTGAAAGAATGTGTCGGTTTTTCTGAACTTCTTCATTATGTTTTCGAATGCCAATTCGATAGCCTTCGTCGAGCTGCTTTACTATACTCAGTCTACCAAACAGGTTTAGCTTCATGCTTCTTGCACTTGTCGGTGAAGTGCTTTAGATCCCTCATCCCCGTTGTAGAGAGAGTTTCAGTCCCAGGACTTTGGAATAACAGACAGGGGAAACAAAAAAACGAATTACTCACGGAGCATCCAGCTAACCAGCTCCGGTTAGCATATAGGCTTGAGGAGAATCTCCAGGCGAGCTAAAACTTCTTTGCTCGGTTCGCGTGACGGCAGCCCGCAAAGGCCGGGACCAGCCGGCTGATCATCTCAGAGGCTGCGTGCCAGAGCCTTCATGCGGGTGGACATCAACGGCGGCGCCACAACCGGGGCCCTCAGAGCATGCAGACCAGTTGGCAGGAGTCTTCGCAGACATCTTCAACCTCTCCCTGTCCCAGGCTGTTGTTCCTGAGGCTTCAAGATGTCACCATTGTGCCTGTCCCCAAACACCCCAAGGTAACCTGCCTGAATGACTGGAGACCCGTAGCCCTCACCTCGATTGTCAGTAAATGCTTGAGAGGTTGGTCAAGGACTTCATTTGTTCCATGTTGCCTGCCGTGGACCCATGGCATTTGCATATCTCAAAACAGATCCACCGCACGCAATGCCATGGCACTTACCGCCCTTCCACCTGGAGGAGGAACTGTTGTGTGAATGTGTTGTGGACTACAGCTCAGCGTTCAACACATTGTTCCGCCAAGCTCGACACCAAGCTCAGAGGTCTGGCCTGCACTCTACCATGTGCAGCTGGATACTGGACTTCCTGTCGGGCGCGCCAGGTGGTGAGGATGGCGGTACCACCTCAGAGCCGCTGACCCTCAACACGGGAGCCTCAGGGATGCGTGTTGAGCCCTCTCCTACTACCTGTACACCCACGACTGCACGGCCTGCACAGCTCCAACGTCATCATCAAGTTTGCTGGCGACACAACAGTGTTGGGGCTGATCACCGGCACTCAAAACAGCCTACAGAGGGGTTGATCACTGGTACAGTGGTGCCAGAGAACAGCCTCGTTCAAACTCAAGGCAAGCTGATCGTGGACTACAGAAGCGTGAGAGAGCACTGGACCCATAGACGGAAAAGCAGTTAGAGGGTAGCAGCTTCAGTTTCACCAATCTCAAAGAGTTACCTCACAAAGTTCTTGAAGATAACATAGGGCTCAGGATAAGGCGTACTCTGTACCATGGGCGACTGGGAAAGTTTAACAGTCCTTTTCCTCGATTTTCAGCACTGGGGGGGGGGGGGGGGGGGGGGGGGGGGGGGGGGGGGGGGGGGGGGGGGGGGGGGGGGGGGGGGTAAGGGGGGGGGGGGGGGGGGGGGGGGGGGGGGGGGGGGGGGGGGGGGGGGGGGGGGGGGGGGGGGGGGGGGGGGGGGGGGGGGGGGGGGGGCCCCCCCCCCCCCCCCCCCCCCCCCCCCCCCCCCCCCCCCCCCCCCGCCCCTCCCCTCCCCCCCCCCCGCTTTCCCCCCCCCCCCCCCCCCCCCCCCCCCCCCCCCCCCCCCCCCCCCACCCCCCCCCCCCCCCCCCCCCCCCCCCCCCCCCCCCCCCCCCCCACGCATTGTGTGCTATGAATGTGTAGCCTCTGTACTTTGGCATTCGATAACGCCGGACAAAGGCCTCAACACACCTTAAAGTTGTGAAACAAAATCGTTCCCCAGACATTTCCATAGAACACACAAAGTTTGCTTCATGTTTCCCTCCGTGAAACCGGGTCTCGAAATCGAACAGTATATAGTTTGTCTGTGCTACTTTCTTCTCAACAGGTTGAATAAAACAGTTGTGCTCTTTGTCACTTTCCAGTCGGGGCTCCCCACAGTGTGTACACTTTTGTGTAGCACACGTGTGGGACTTTTTGGCCAGTCTGTAGAGCGACCCGCAGTCGTCACAGTGTTTCAAGGTCTTGCATGGGATATACTTGTGAACTATTTCAGGTTTTTTGTGCTGTTCAAAGCAGAATTTTGAATTACAGAGGCGTTTACAATCACCACATTTCCTCTTTGCCCCGCCCTGTGTCCGACACTCTATGGTGAAACACACATTGCATCTCTGTGAGCAATTGTGATACAATATGGTACTGTATGTTTGATAACAATAGTCGCAAATGTATCTCGCCGAAAAAACCCTTCTTGTTTTCGATCAGGTAGTAATGATTATTGTGTAGATATAGCCATACTGTTTGAGTGTGTGGAGTGTCTTGGGTCTGAAAACATTCGAGACGTTTACAGCCTGCACGGTTGTGAAAGACTATGATCTTTACACCCAAAAGTCTTTCAAATTTACCAACGTCTGTGAGTGTTATAGGGTGGTTTATATCAAAACCGGCTGTCTGCTGAATCCGTGTAGCGTAGGTCAGTCTATCAGCCGCTGAGGTCTGGGGGTATTTATAATGTGCTATACACATGGCAAAGCACAGTTGATTGTCCAGGTTACCGCATGGTAGAGAAACCTGCCTTTTTAGACAGTATTTCGTCATAGGTCACCCTCCCAATTTTAGTCGTTCCCAACACCCCACTCCGGTTACGGGCTACTGTAACAATCAGTTCCAACGAATCGTCGGATATCGAGTCATCATTGCTCTGCAATACCTGGATATTAGCTCAAGAAACAAATCCGCATTGTATGCATCATCGGACCGTAATAAGGCTTGCACATCACTGGCCAGCGACGGCCCTCGCAATACGACATTCAAAACACTACCTCTAGGAGCTGTATTCACAGCTTGGTCGATAGCCCCACCCACAGCATCACGAATCAAGGAGGGAATCATTTCAATATCATGAAGCCGTATGTTACGAAAATCAACACGCTGGCGTAGCTCAAAAGCATTAAACAGGGGTATATCACGGATGGGTAAACTACCCGTAACACTCCCCCCTGCTGACGATGTTGTTGCTGGTGATGACGAAGGTTGCTCAAGCACCCCACCCCCACCCTCTTGGGGGCTGTTTGAGGCATTCTGTACGGGTGTAGACCCTCTTTGAACGCACATAGAGTTTGTAGCTTCATCAATCCCGGGGGAGTCGTGTGTCATATCAGGTGGGAGTGGCGTGGGGTCGTGTGTCATATCAGGTTAGGTGGTTCGACAATGTTTAACTGCTCATCTATGGATACAGCACCGTCATCACACAATGACCCGTCAATCACCGTGACACGTACACCATGGTGTCTTTGCAGACTCTGCACTTTGACCTTAAAGGCGTTGTACATTCTACCATAGGTGACCTTGGTAACAGGGTTCACGTCCCCCTGCACATGGCATTTGACACATCCATGATAGAAACACCCTGCAAACTAGCACATCCGCCTCAGCATTATAACCATCAACGAGAGGGGTCAAATGCTTGCTCGCCATGATTGAGGCGCAGTTGTTTGACCACGACAGGTACTCGAGCCATTGGATGGATGCGTCGGAGAATGTTTTGTTCTGAGGGTGTATGCCCCATCATACGCCAAAGCGACAGTGTCGCGGGCAGAAATAGTGTCTTGAACACACCCATACAGGCGGCTGCGAGGGTGGTGTAGCTGAAGGGTCTAACTCGCACACTGCATGAAACTACTGCGATAGGTTGTGCAGGCCCTTCTCAATAGTTCAACGTCATTGACACAGTACCGAGCGATCTCCACTTGGAAGTCAAATGTGCCTCCACAAACTGATTTGTACCAGCTCATGAACGTGACCTTGTCACTGTCGATCATTCATTGTACCCATAGTCAGACGGTTCAGGATATTTTCCGACATAGTTTTCATGTTCGCGAGTGTTAAACCGATGGGGAAAATGTCCTTGGCTAGGTCGACAAAGCCTAAGGCTTCAGGAGTCCTCGACAGACGCATGGGCAGAAAACTAAAGGAGTCAATCCACCGTTGTTGATAGGCCTGATCAAACATCAAAATGACACGGCTCCCTCTCATAGTTACACTAGGTGTGATACCTTGCTTGACAAAATACTCCAGGAGTATGTAGTTGTCAAAGCCCGACGCGTGTGTGCTATGAATGTAGCTCTGTACTTTGGCATTCGATAACGCCGACAAAGGCCTCAACACACCTTAAAGTTGTGAAACAAAATCGTTCCCAGACATTTCCATAGAACACACAAAGTTTGCTTCATGTTTCCCTCCGTGAAACCGTGTCTCGAAATCGAACAGTATATAGTTTGTCTGTGCTACTTACTTCTCAACAGGTTGAATAAAACAGTTGTGCTCTTTGTCACTCTCCAGTCGGGGCTCCCCACAGTGTGTACACTTTAGTGTAGCACACGTGTGGGGCTTTTTGGCCAGTCTGTAGAGCGACCCGCAGTCGTCACAGTGTTTCAAGGTCTTGCAGGGGATATACTTGTGAACTATTTCAGGTTTTTTGTGCTGTTCAAAGCAGAATTTTGAATTACAGAGGCGTTTACAATCACCACATTTCCGCTTTGCCCCGCCCTGGGTCCGACACTCTATGGTGAAACACACATTGCATCTCTGTGAGCAATTGTGATACAATATGGTACTGTATGTTTGATAACAATAGTCGAAATGTATCTACCGAAAAAACCCTTCTTGTTTTCGATCAGGTAGTAATGATTATTGTGTAGATATAGCCATACTGTTTGAGGATGTGGAGTGTCTTGGGTCTGAAAACATTCGAGACGTTTACAGCCTGCTCGGTTGTGGAAGACTATGATCTTTACACCCAAAAGTCTTTCAAATTTACCAACGTCTGTGAGTGTGATAGGGTGGTTTATATCAAAACCGGCTGTCTGCTGTATCCGTGTAGCGTAGGTCAGTCTATCAGCCGCTGAGGTCTGGGGGTATTTATAATGTGCTATACACATGGCAAAGCACAGTTGATTGTCCAGGTTACCCGCATGGTAGAGAAACCTGCCTTTTTTAGACAGTATTTCGTCATAGGTCACCCCTCCCAATTTTAGTCGTTCCCCAACACCCCCACTCCGGTTACGGGCTACTGTAACAATCAGGTCCAACGAATCGTCAGATATCGAGTCATCATTGCTCTGCAATACCTTGGATATTAGCTCAAGAAACAAATCCGCATTGTATGCATCATCGGACCGTAATATGGCTTGCACATCACTGGCCAGCGACGGCCCTCGCAATACGACATTCAAAACACTACCTCTAGGAGCTGTATTCACAGCTTGGTCGATAGCCCCACCCACAGCATCACGAATCAATGAAGGAATCATTTCAATATCATGAAGCCGTATGTTACGAAAATCAACACGCTGGCGTAGCTCAAAAGCATTAAACAATGGTATATCACGGATGGGTAAACTACCCGTAACACTCCCCCCTGCTGACGATGTTGTTGCTGGTGATGACGAAGGTTGCTCAAGCACCCCACCCCCACCCTCTTGTGTGCTGTTTGAGGCATTCTGTACGGGTGTAGACCCTCTTTGAACGCACATAGAGTTTGTAGCTTCATCAATCCCGGGGGAGTCGTGTGTCATATCAGGTGGGGAGTCGTGTGTCATATCAGGTGGGGGTTCGACAATGTTTAACTGCTCATCTATGGACCCAGCAACGTCATCACACAATGACCCGTCAATCACACAGTCATTAGGGGTACACCTATTCACATTGGCCAGAGGGCTGGGGTCGTTTCGGGCTAACCATTCATTCATGTCATCCTCAAGAGTTGCCAAAGGATTTGTTTGTGCGTCAATCATTCCATCGTCAGGGACACACCTATTCACATTGGCCTGTGGATTGGGGTCGTTTCGAGCTAACCATTCATTCAAGTCATCCTCAAGAGTTGCCAAAGGATTTATTTGGGCGTCAATCATTCCATCGTCAGGGACACACCTATTCACATTGACCTGTGGATTGGGGTCGTTTCGAGATAGCCATTCATTCAAGTCGACTTCAAGAGTTGCCAAAGGATTTATTTGTGTGTGTATAGGGCATGCCAGCTCATCATCATCATCATCATCATCATCATCAGTTGTATCTGATAACCTATCAACAGCGAGGTCCTGACCACTGATACAGTGTGATGGGCTATAACGACAAACCTTACGTGGTGGCGACATTATGTGAACAAACACAGTTGAAACAAAGAAAAAAACACCGTTGAAACAAAGAAAAAACTACATTAGACAGTTATAGCGTAGTAAAAAAAAAATTTAAAAATGGAAGCAAAAAAATATATATATATATAAAAATAAAACAACTGTGGCTCCCCCCCCCCTGTGGAGGTGTATGGTATAACACGGCAGCAGTCTACAGCTGTTCAAACAGGATTGTGTTTTGTGGTTATTAGAGCACAAGTGATGGTGTTGTTGACATTGTATATAAAAATAAAACAACTGTGGCTCCCCCCTGTGGATGTGGATGGTATAACATGGCAGAAGTCTACATCTGTTCAAACAGGATTGTGTTTTGTGGTTATTAGAGCACGAGTGATGGTGTTGTTGACATTGCTTCTGCGGACTAACTGTTGTGCAATTCTGCCGAGAGTTACACCGAGGGTATTTACCACATCGATAGTGGTTTTATTCTCGACACGGTAGTAGGCATACAGACCAACCCCAAGGGCATTGATAGCCTCTAAAAGCTTCGTGCTCACGACGTCCGATGCTTTATCCTCAGCCCTGTGACGGGCAGATAGGGCGGAGCCTAAGGTATTGAGTGATGTGTGTAGTGCACTAATCCCCCTGTGTATGTCGGCAGACAGACCAACACCGTGTGCATTGATGGCCTCTAAAAGTGTAGTGTTAAAGTCGGCCACCGTTTTATCCTCAGACCTGTGACGGTCAGATAGGACGGCTACCAAGTTAATGTGTGATGTGTTTAGCGTACTAATGCCCCCCTGTATGTCGCCAAGCAAACCTCTCAATTCTGTATACTGATTATCGACAACACCTTTGGAACAAACACCCCTCCCATCAAACAGGTGCTCTGTGCAGACGTTGTCTAAAAGATCTTGCACATCGGTTGGTATATCATAGGCATTTAAATATAGATCTTGTGATGCCTGAACCAGTGGTAAATCATAGTCATTTAAACATAGAGCTGTTGATGTATGAACCATAGGTTGTATCACAATCTGTGGGGACGGAGCGTCAAAACCTGAATTTATCACAATGTCATCGACGAGGATGTCGTTGGGTGTATTGTTGATGATGCTGATGCTGCTGCTGCTGCTGCTGCTGCTGCTGCTGATGTCTGTAGGGTCTGTACGGGTGTGGAATCGGGTAATGGAGGCTTTCACAGATCTGTGGAACAACAATAATAAGTTATTATTACATTTTCATTTTGAAAAAAACATGTCAGCAAGATAACTAAAAACACACCTTTTAACGGCTTTCTTGGGGACGGTTTGAATCCACGGCTTTGTCTGTGTAGCAACTGTTGTCGTTGGCTCTCATGTAGGCTTTCACGGATCTGTGGAACAGCAATAATAATAAGTTATATTATTACATTTTCATTTTGAAAAAAATATATATAATACAATGTCAACAAGATAACTAAAAACACACCTTTTACGGTTTTGAATACACTGCTTTGTCTGTGTAGCAAGTGTTCTCGTCGTTGGCTCCCTAGGTGTTTGTGTCTCAGAAGAGCATGTATTATCAATGGTCTGCGTTTCGACACATAGTGTAGACGCATCCCTTGATAATGGAATCGCCGCTCTAGGGGTGAAATAGCATATATATTTTATAGACTGTTTATAAACAAATATGACATGTCATTATGTCTACCCATAACAGACCTGTTATTTATCAGCTTCTTCTGCTTCTTCTTCTTTGGCTTTGGTGATGAGAGTGTGTACAATTGAGCACAGCTAAGGGGGTCATCATCTGATGAGGGGGTGGCTGATGCTAGGTCTGGTCTGCTCTGAAAATCATCTGAGAAAACACATATCTACATCTCTCTCTATATATATATATATATATATATATATGGCAGTAATAATAACAATAATACAGTAACAGTATATTACCTGATAGCTGTGTGCAGTTGTCCTGACTGTATGCCACTGGATGTGTCAATATTTTAACACCAGCATGTCTCAAAGGGGTCTTTAAAGCCTCTGAGAAAACACATATCTATACATATATATCTACATCTCTATATATATATATATATATATACGGAGGTAATAATACAGGAGCAATATATTACCTGATAGCTGTGCACAGATGTCCTGACTGTATGCAACAGGATGTGTCAATATTTTAACACCAGCAGGTCTCATAGGAGTCTTGAAAGCTGAAGAAAACAAGATAATGCCACGTTTTTAACATTTTTATTTTTGCACCATACTACACAATATTAACGTATGGATAATTAGACAGCCATCATGTAATTAAAACAAATACTCACCGACAACCCCAGGTATACCAGCTATTGCCGCAGCTAGTTCTGATGCGGAGTCATTGATCGGTGGGGTGGGGTCGAACAGCTGTTGCGCACATGTCTTTGGGGGGGTTGACTTTACGACTGTGGGCGGTCGCCTACGTTTCAGCCTGTCTAAAACAAGATAAATCATACATATAGACCGTAACAAAACGCTATTAGCCCATATTATCATTACTATAATTATTTAATACTCACTACCGGAACATACAGCAGCTGACGGCAGCATATTTTCGATGTTACCAATATTTATATTAGCCATGATCTGCTAATTAATAAAAACACAGCGTCAGTGTATGTTTTATACTAAAGAGTGATTGAATATATATTTATATAAAGATGAATTACAATCGAAATATTATACAACAGCATAGGGACCACATGTGTCCCTGTAGCCCATGGGGATAGCGGTACGGCGGCTAGCGGCTCTAGACTGATGCGCACCGCCCCAGGACACACAGCCAATGCCATGCGGTACCCTCGCTAGCAAGTTCACAATACTATTATACAACAGCACCGGGGCTAACGACACTAGACTGCTGCGCCCCTGCCATGCGGAACACTATTACAATCGACACATTATACAACAGCCTCGGGACCACGTGTGTTCATATAGCACCGGAAAGGCTAACGGGCCGGAGGCTAACGGCTCTAGACTACTGAGCACGGCACAGAAACAAGCAGCCAGCACCATGCGGAACCCTCGCTAGCCAGTACACAACATTATACAACAGCCTAGGGACCACGTGTGTTCATATAGCACCGTAGAGGCTAACGGGACGGAGGCTAACGGCTCTAGACTACTGAGCACGGCACAGAACACACAGCCACCAACATGCGGAATCCTCGCTATCAAGTACACAACCATATTACAGCCGATATATTATACAACATTTTATCAAACACTACATCACTTACCTTTTTGGAGAAAAAATTATTCTCAAGGAATGGGCTGCGCCAACAGATATAGCGATGTGATCAGCAGACAGATAACGGTAGACTGTTGATGTGCGAGCGGTTCACAGACGTACCTTTTTAAGGGACACACCCCCTACCTGACCCTCCGCCCCTCCTATTCATAAGTAGTATGCACCCAATAACATCGTTCCCTACTCCTCCGGACATCCCTTTTTTCCCACCAAACACGCCCCCATACCTTAGCTTCCCTCCCCTACCTATACATAAGCAGAATGTGCTCATTAGCATCACTATAGTGCGCAAAGCCCCGCTCGTGCATGTATGATATACGAAGCTACAGCAGTGCATGTACTGAGGGGGGTGACACACCCCTTACAGTCATTTCAACACATTGATAAACAGTATGTATTATTAAAGACACAGGGATGGGTTTTATAAATGTTTAAATGGTACAAACAAGAGCTCCTATCTATAGGGAATTATTTTATTTTATAGATTTTTAATTTGTGATAATATTTTATATTTTAAATAATATATTTTAATGTTTATTAAAAAATTTTTATTTTTTTTTCATAAAAAATATGCATAATAGGGACATATATATGCGTGCATGAGAGTGCATGTGAGGTGGCGCGCGTGCACGTACGTATACGCGCATACATGTCCCTATACTACTACTGCTGTTCCACAAAAATGGGTTTTAAAGAGATTTAAAAGAAGTCCCTGATTCTGCGGGGGGTCGTTCCAAGGTCGAGGGGCTCTGACGGTAAAAGACGGTCGACCAATGGGTCGCCCTTAGTGTCAAGCCTCGTGTTTGGAGTGGCCAGAAGGCCTCCGGAGGATCTGAGGCTGGGGCTCACACGGGGCCAACATGTCAACGAGCCAGCGGGCTTTAAAAGTGATCAGAAGAATCTTAAAATCAATTCTCAGAGGAGCAGGCAGCCGGTGGAGAGGCCGTCTGTTACAGCCAGTCTGGACGAGTTAGACCGAGAACAATAAACAGATGCTGAACACATTGAAATCAGACACAGAGCCATCTAGAGGTAGTTGAACACGTGATCACGTGATCGTGGCTAGAAGCTGACCAACAGGCCTGTGTCTCTTGAACCTCATGTCCTGTCAAACTGTTGTGCAATGACATCATCCGTCACAGAGCAGTTGACAGGAATCAAACACCAATGGAGACGCGTCCCTCCTCTGAGGCCTTCAGGCTCATTTTAATATCCACGTCACTATAGACGCAGAGCTTCTACAGGTTGGATGTTTCACCTGAAACCTTCTGTTAGTTTGTTTTCTTTGCTCTTTTTAGTGAGTGTTGTTCTACTGCTTGTAGTTTTCTTTAGAGCTCGGGGTCCTGGTGCAGCCTCTGGTGGCCGACCGGAGTAATGCAACTCAATCCACCTGCCAGACGACGAGTGCAGACATAACTCATGTAGAACCTGTTGAGGCCACCAGACGTGTTCCTCTTCCTTCTTCTCAAGGCTTCTGTAATCAGAGGAACAGAAGATGTGGCTAGAAGCTCACAAAAGACCAGGAAAGAGAAACCTGCATGTCGTGACAGAAGAACGTCTTAAAGTCCGGCGTACATGTGATCCACGCCCAGCAGGACCAGGTCCATCTCACTGGTCCTGGTCTTCCTGAGGCTCCCTGAGGCCCTGGCTGTGGAGAGTCTTCCCCGCCATCTCCAGCATGGCCTGGAGCTCCGGGTTCGCATCCAGGACGCTCTTCTGGCCCCGCCCCTCCTCGCCCTGAAGCGCCGCGGACAGAAACACACACGTCTTCATTTTAGAAACGGAACGGATGGAATGTAAATCAGGTATATATATATATATATATATATATATATAAAGTCTATATAAATATATATTTATGAAGATATATAAATATAAATATGTTTATTTATAAATACATATATATAATTATAAATTTAAAATGTATATAAATATATTTATATCTAAATATATATGTATATATACAAATATATATATATACACATACTGTATATACATATATATATACATATCTATAAATATAGATCAGAATATATAAATAAATAAATCCCCTGATGCTACTAAGACCAAGTGCCCCACCTCCTCTGGTTGGGGGGTCTTCCCGACCGCCCAGACCTCCACGGAGTCCAGGGTGAAGTCCTCCTCTCCAGAGAGCTGGGGGCTGCCGTAGGTAGAGCACGTGGGCCGTGCACGGCTGTGACCACGCCCAAAGTCACCGTCCAGCCACAGGCCGAAGTATCCGTGCTGCCCGCCCATGCCCTGGTGGAGACAACCAGGACGGAGGTCAGTTCTCTACAGCTCCATCCTGGAGAGGCTCCTCCTCTGTGGCTCCTGAAGGCCTCTCTCCTTTTTACCCTCAAAGGTTTTTTGGGGAGTTGTTCCTGATCCGATGTGAGGTCAAAGGTCAGGGATGTCTACGTGTACGGACTGTAAAGCCCTCTGAGGGGAGGTTGTGATATTGGGCTATATAAAATAAGTCTTTTTTTTTGTTCTATCCAAAAGTGGGGTCAATATTTCTGGAATTCAGCTTACAATATTTAGTGAAATCATTCTGATGCCAAAAGAACGTGTGACCTTGAACACAACACCAACAGTAATACTGGACACACGACGTCACCAAAGCGTCATCGTAAAACACGCGGTCGGCCCCTTCAGGGAACAAGATGAAAACACAAATATTGACGTCATACTGAATGTCTTCTGCTGTCCCACCACTAGGGGGCGATCAGCGTCACAGTGCAGCCACGGGCTGAAGCCAGCTGCATGACGTCATCACGTCTCACGCACTAAGATGGAGGTGAGGGCAGTGGCGGGCCGGCAGGGCCAGCAAGGCCTTCTCTGCTGGCCTAAACATCATCAGAATATATATTTTTTTCTAAATATATTTTCCCACAAATATGTATTCAATTATTTCCCAGAGTAAGAGTTATTCTCTTAATTTCATAGCGTTCCTCTTGGTTGCACTGCTGCCAGCCCCAGGTTGAGATTTGGAGGGCTGGTCTTTATGTTAGATCTTTTATCCAATCATATTCAGCCATCGTGTGTTGCCAGGGGGCTAAAATCTGCCCTTAGGCCTTCAGAATCAACATTGCGGGCGCTGGTAGCTTCAAGTGAATGGGAATGAACATGTTGTGTCAACCAATCAGCTTTAGAGTTGGCTCCTCTCGGCCTTCTAGAAGGCCCCGGAACCGGCACAGGAGCAGCTAGCAGGCGGAGTGCTGCACGTCTTTTGATTGGATTACCAATATTGAGAGGCGGGGCCTATGGGCAGGTATATGCAGAACCTCAGAACTAGGAAACTGAAATTGATAAACGAAATAATTTGCGTACTACTAAGCTGTTTGTTCGACCCACAATGGCGGAAGGAGGAGAAGATATCGATTTGGTCGAGGATATAATTATAACGCCATTCTCAAGACGAACTTTAAGACCGACGCCGATGCTACAAAGCCCGTCACAGGCGGGACAGGGGCTCGCTCGCCACTTTCAAAGTTCCAACTACGAGCGCTACCGATGGCTCAGGCTCCGAGAAGCTCTGCACACCGGACTGATGGGAATGCCTGTTGCAAGTGATCGATTTGGTGTTTGGAGCCACACTGGCTTTGAAACTTGAGTTGTCTAACCGAGGCAGCAACGAGACACCAAAGTATGACTCGGCACCGACAAGCATCGGTGCTTTGAAACCTTCTGGGGACACGGAGCGGATCTATAGATCAACGAACAGGCGGCAACGGAGCTGCACAACGAACAGGTGAAGAACAAGAGGGACATATTGAAAAGACTCATTATTGTGTCATGTGTTTAAACTAGGGCTGTGAAACGATTACAACTTTTAATCGGGTTAATCACAGGTTTCTGTGGATTAATCATGATTAATCACATATTACCGATATTCTCGGTATATTTTGTGAGAACATAGAGATTTATGACAAAAGACGGATATATACATTTATACATTCTTCTATACATGGTGCTGCAACTCAGCAGTTATTTAGCAGTTTTCTTCCATATGGAACATTAATACATCTTCATCCTAAACAGAATGTTTAACCCTCCTGTTACCTTTCGGGTCAATTTGACCCCATTCAATGTTTAATGTCGGTGTTCTTTGGGATCAATTTGACCCCAGGCTGTTTTTCACTGTGTCAAACTTATAAGAAATATCAACTTTTTTCTATATTTAAAGGGCTATTTAGGTAGTCAACAAACAAACATAAAGTACCTCACACTTAAACTTGGGAAGCAATATTAATTCTAATAATTTTCTGTAGGTTTTAATTGCTGGGGTCAAATTGACCCCGAGGGTAAAATATGTTAGTAAATGTAAAGGAGGGTTAACCTCTTCCACTCCACTGAGGACGCCGGCGTCCTTAAGACCCTCCCCTTCCCTTTAAACGGCTTGCTCACGCAGACCACGTCAATAAACATGGGCATGTTTGGTATCCCAGCATTCAACATATCCTCATCTTTGCAAAGAACATATACATTTTCTTTTATTTCGTAATAATTTGTCACAAGAGGAGCCCTAACACACAATGTCTAAAGTCGCGATCAATGCAGCAAGTCGGGTCTTGCAACATTTCGACGGAGAAAACGTACAGAATACACTTTCTAAGTAGATGTATTAGCGGAGGTATTAGCGGAAGTACTAGCGGAAGTTAGCAAAGAGCTAGCGGAATCAGAAAAGGTAAAAAGTTGTACAAAAACTTTTTTTTGGTGCGCTGTGTCTTCCCTGACAGTAACGTGTTGAAGCCAGGAGACCGCGCTGTCTTTGCCGGGCCATGAACACGGTGATTTGCTCAGTTTTTGTTTGACTACATTTTATTAGTAACAGTTAGGGGGGTGCTAGTGACTTTTCATGCGAAGACCGGCATCTGAACTCTGGCGGCATCGCGATCGACATATTGAGCACCCCTGCATTAAAACATTGGTGCAAGTGACTTTTTCGTCCCGATGTGTGCACACACGCCGGCATCCGGCGAGACGGGGATCGGAGTCGTGTTAACGTGACACGTAGAGGCAGAATGACATGCTGCTGGTTCGAGACGACCAACAACAGACGGATTGGAAGCTCATTCTGCGCATGCGTTAAATGCGTTAAAAAAAATAACGAAGTTAAACCTGTAATTTAATTAACTGAGTTAACGCGTTATTTTTCACAGCACTAGTTTAAACAGGAACTTTCATCTTCATCATCACGGTGAAGCTGCTCTGGTGACAAGGCGCTGTTTAGTGAACACACTGCAAACAAAGTTGGACTTAAAGCTCAAAGTTTGAGGACCAGAAATGGATAGAAGAATAATATTAATATAACTATGTTGCACTCCACTATGTTCTTGCCTATTAGTTGAACTGTAATGTACTCTTCCCCTGCAATTCTCTGAAGAGAAATGTCAATGTCAAGGTGACGTAACGCCTGGTTCTCCTGCGTCTCTGTCTACCTGTAGAGTGTCTAGAGCCATGGCGTCATAATGATGTCATGAGAGGTGGATTCATACGGGTGGGACTGTGTAGGACCTCCCTGAAGGCCCAGGCCCACGGCCCACGGCACGCCACTGGGTGAGGGGGCACGCGCTCTGGGTCTAGGAGCTCCTACAGTCATGAAAGGCACAGCGGGGGTCCATGAAGATTATTGATCCATGAAGATTATTGATCCATGAAGGTTATTGATCCATGAAGGTCATTGATCCATGAAGGTTCATTGATCCATGAAGATTCATTGATCCATGAAGGTTCATTGATCCATGAAGATTCATTGATCCATGAAGGTCATTGATCCATGAAGGTCATTGATCCATGAAAGTTTATTGAGCCATGAAGGTTCATTGATCCATGAAGGTCATTGATCCATGAAGTTTATTGATCCATGAAGGTTATTGATCCATGAAGGTTCATTGATCCATGAAGGTTCATTGATCCATGAAGGTCATTGATCCATGAAGATTCATTGATCCATGAAGGTTCATTGATCCATGAAGATTCATTGATCCATGAAGGTCATTGATCCATGAAGGTTCATTGATCCATGAAAGTTTATTGATCCATGAAGGTCATTGATCCATGAAAGTTTATTGAGCCATGAAGGTTCATTGATCCATGAAGGTCATTGATCCATGAAGTTTATTGATCCATGAAGGTTATTGATCCATGAAGGTTCATTGATCCATGAAGGTTCATTGATCCATGAAGGTCATTGATCCATGAAGGTCATTGATCCATGAAGGTTCATTGATCCATGAAGATTATTGATCCATGAAGGTTCATTGATCCATGAAGGTCATTGATCCATGAAGGTTCATTGATCCATGAAGGTCATTGATCCATGAAGGTCATTGATCCATGAAGATTCATTGATTCGCTCTCCCAGCCTCACCAGTCCGTTGGGCATCGTCTGCTGGTGCTGGTTCAGGTACATGAAGTGCTCGTTATATCCTGTTGCTGGATAAACCCTCAGACTGGGAGACACGGAGAACAGGAAGCACCTGGAGTCACCTGCACACACACACACACACACACACACACTAGAAGCTGACATTAACAGTTATGTATCAGACGTGTTAGATGGACCTGTACTTGTTTATATTTGTTCTAGTCTTCAACCAATCGAATAGCTTTAACACTACATGACTACACTACACTTCATTCACACCCTGGTGGGAGGAGCTAAGCTTCACCTTTCCATCAGTAACTAACATTCACCCTGATGGGAGGAGCTAAGGTTCACCTGTCCATCAGGAACTAACATGCACCCTGGTGGGAGGAGCTAAGATTCACCTGTCCATCATTAACTAACATTCACCCTGATGGGAGGAGATAAGATTCACCTGTCCATCATTAACTAACATTCACACCCTGATGGGAGGAGCTAAGATTCACCTGTCCATCACTAACTAACATTCACCCTGATGGGAGGAGCTAAGGTTCACCTGTCCATCAGTAACTAACATTCACCCTGATGGGAGGAGCTAAGGTTCACCTGTCCATCAGTAACTAACATTCACCCTGATGGGAGGAGCTAAGCTTCACCTGTCCATCAGTAACTGACATTCACCCTGATGGGAGGAGCTAAGCTTCACCTGTCCATCAGTAACTAACATTCACCCTGATGGGAGGAGCTAAGATTCACCTGTCCATCAGGAACTAACATTCACCCTGATGGGAGGAGCTAAGCTTCACCTGTCCATCAGTAACTGACATTCACCCTGATGGGAGGAGCTAAGATTCACCTGTCCATCAGTAACTAACATTCACCCTGGTGGGAGGAGCTAAGATTCACCTGTCCATCAGTAACTAACATTCACCCTGATGGGAGGAGCTAAGCTTCACCTGTCCATCAGTAACTGACATTCACACCCTGATGGGAGGAGCTAAGCTTCACCTGTCCATCAGTAACTAACATTCACCCTGGTGGGAGGAGCTAAGATTCACCTGTCCATCAGTAACTGACATTCACACCCTGATGGGAGGAGCTAAGATTCACCTGTCCATCAGTAACTAACATTCACCCTGGTGGGAGGAGCTAAGATTCACCTGTCCATCAGTAACTAACATTCACCCTGATGGGAGGAGCTAAGCTTCACCTGTCCATCAGTAACTAACATTCACCCTGATGGGAGGAGCTAAGCTTCACCTGTCCATCAGTAACTAACATTCACACCCTGATGGGAGGAGCTAAGCTTCACCTGTCCATCAGTAACTAACATTCACACCCTGATGGGAGGAGCTAAGCTTCACCTGTCCATCAGGAACACAGAGGTCCCGTGATGTTGGTAAAGTTGAACCCTCACGTCTCACTTCCTGGTTTGGCTCATTGTGATTTAAACTGGTCATCAGAAACAGCCGAAGCCTCTCGAGTGACGCGTCTCTCTTCATGCACTGGACGCTCAGAGCCGGGCGGTGTCTCACCCTGGAACTGAGGCTTGAGGTCCCAGGCGTGGGAGGCGAAGCCCCCGAACACGTGACCCCTGGTGTCCTTGAGGAGCAGCAGCGTGGGGCCGCACCCCGTCAGGCCGCCCAGCATCCGGGTGAAGCTCTCCCCGTGGAGCTGCGTGGAGAACACCAGCCTCCAGGGGGCGCCGGAGCCGTCCGGCAGCTGAAGGGGCCGACACAGAGTGAGTGTGGAGGTCTGTGTTCACGGGGTCCTCTCCAGGAGCTTCTCACGATGCACACGAGCTGCTGACTCATAAAGCCACATGTTCCTGCTCTGGAGAGAGAACATGTTCATGAGGATGACTTCACGAAGCCCCGAGGAGCTCTGAGGGAGCACGTCATCATCAGCAGATCATTTCAACGCGTCCTCACGGACACCAAGACGCTTTGGGAGCGTTTCACTCGCGTCACAATATTCACTCAACAACTCAACATCCACCACGTGTCTGCAGCTCAAGTTCAACTCGCCATGTTCTCCTCAAGCAGCGACTCACACACTCACACGCTGAGCAGCGGGCGGATTGGGTGTTCCACTCTTGTCTTTGGGTGTGTGTGTGTATATATATATATGTATATATATTGTTTTTTTATGTCTATGTCTGACATGTTTTTATTGTTTATGTTAAAACATCTAAACAAATAAAAAGAAGAAAAGCTGAAATCATCCGTGTTGTCTGACTCAGGTGTTAGAGGACTTCACAAACACAACTCCTACTTGACCAGTGTGTGGCTGCCGGGGTCAGAGGTCAAGGGTCAGAGGTCAAGCTCCTGAGAGCAGTCGTCGTTATCGGGGGTCAAAGATCAAAGAGTCCCCTGGTGGGGGGGCGGTGTGTTCATGGACATGTGGTCAGATGGGTACCTGCGCTGTGAGGAACATGAGCGTGGGGATGTCCAGCAGACTCCTCACGTCCCTCCAGGGCGTCTCCTCCCCGCAGGGGGGCAGCAGGGGGGGGGCCGGCCGGCCAATCAGGGCCACGTCCAGGCCCTCGGCCACCAGCATCTCCAGGTACAACCACACCGGGGACACCCGGGAGATCCAGGCCTCCACACAGGAAACATCGTAGCTCCCTTCATCTGAGGAGACGAGGAGAGGGAGGGGAGGGAGGGGAGAGGAGAGAGGAGGAGACGGAAGAGGAGAGGAGAGGAGAGGTGAGAGGAGAAAAGAGGAGAGGAGGAGAGGAGAGAGGACACATTAGGAGACAAGATAGATAGATAGATAGATATATACTTTATTAATCCCCAAGGGGAAATTTGTCGAGCCAGTAGGACAACAGGACAACAGCAGGAGATGAGAGGAGAATAGACAACAGGAGGAGTGGAGAGGAGGAGACGGAAGGAAGGAAGAGGAGAGGAGGAGATGGAGGGAGGGAATAGGAGAGGAGGAGAGAGGAGACGGCGGGAAGGAAGAGGAGAGGAGGAGAGAAGAGGTGAGGAGATATTAGGAGACATTAGGAGACACCAGGAGGAGAGGAGAGGAGGCATTAGGAGACACCAGGAGGAGAGAGGAGAGGGAGGGAGGGAGGGGAGGGGAGAGGAGAGAGGAGGAGACGGAGGGAAGGAAGAGGAGAGGAGAGGTGAGAGGAGAAAAGAGGAGGAGGAGAGGAGAGAGGAGACATTAGGAGACAACAGCAGGAGATGAGAGGAGAATAGACAACAGGAGGAGTGGAGAGGAGGAGACGGAAGGAAGGAAGAGGAGAGGAGGAGAGAAGAGGTGAGGATATATTAGGAGACATTAGGAGACACCAGGAGGAGAGGAGGCATTAGGAGACACCAGGAGGAAAGGAGACATTAGGAGACACCAGGAGGAGAGGAGAGGAGAGGAGAAGAGGAGAGGCGAGAAGAGGAGGGGAGGAGAGAGGAGAGGAGAGGAGACGGAGGGAAGGAAGAGGAGAGAAGAGGTGAGGTGAGGAGATATTAGGAGACACCAGGAGGAAAGGAGACATCAGGAGGAGAGGAGAGGAGAGGAGACGGAGGGAAGGAAGAGGAGAGAAGAGGTGAGGTGAGGAGATATTAGGAGACATTAGGAGGAGAGGAGGTATTAGGAGACACCAGGAGGAGAGGAGGCATTAGGAGACACCAGGAGGAGAGGAGGCATTAGGAGACACCAGGAGGAGAGGAGGCATTAGGAGACACCAGGAGGAGAGGAGAGGAGGCATTAGGAGACACCAGGAGGAGAGGAGGCATTAGGAGACACCAGGAGGAGAGGAGAGGAGGCATTAGGAGACACCAGGAGGAGAGGAGGCATGAGGAGACACCAGGAGGAGAGGAGGCATTAGGAGACACCAGGAGGAGAGGAGGCATTAGGAGACACCAGGAGGAGAGGAGGCATTAGGAGACACCTGAGTCACCTGAGGGCTGCAGCTCAGAACACATCTGCTGAGCCAGCAGTTTGACGGCCAGGCAGCTGTCGCCCATCCTCTCTGGCTGCCAGGCCTGCAGGCGCCCCCTGTGGACCAGAATGAGAACTACAGCAGAAATCAGGTCCTGGAGGAACTAAAGGAGGCAGAGCGTGAGGGGGGGGGGGGGCTGCATGTCATGTTGTCCTTTCTGTGGACCCCATGAAGACCAGCGGCCCAACGGGGACCCAGGTAACAAACCAGACCCTCTGCTCACCTCAGCCAGCTGCTCACTGGTGACAGCCACCTCGCCTCCCCCCCGGGCCATGGCCATGACGAGGGGGGCCCGCTCCTCCGCGGTGCCCCTCAGGGAGTCCGCGAGGAAGATGACCAGCTGCTCTCGACCGACTCCGGAGGCGCCGCTTTTCCCAGGAGCTGCCGGTCCGGGGTCGATGCCGAGCATGCAGCGGTGGACCCTCCTCACCATGGAGTCCGGGGCCAGGCCGCCCATCGAGGCCTTGGGACCGGCCACAGGAGGGCTCGGTTATACGATAGCTTCTCCCAGACGGACATACTGGCGGTGAGGTTGGTAACGGTCTCACCTGCAGCATCTCAAGGGTTAGGGTTGTCCCGGGGGGTCCTGAAGGGGCCCCGGCGCCCAGTAGCCTGTCAAGACCCTCGACCACAGGCCGCTCCTCGGGACGGAAGCGTTGCAGCCGCTTCTGCACCATCGCGCTCTCCGTGTTACCCATGGTGCACTGCAAACACACGCACAGTTGGAACACAGCGGGGTACCTTCTTTTTTTAGGATCGACCCGAAAAGTGATGTTGTGCAATACCGATTGCAGTGGAGTCGCGCATCATATTTGAACATGTCATCTTACTGGCAAAAGGAGACCACATGTTCAGGAATTAAAGCAGTGATGTCATGAATCAGTTTCGGAGTATGAAGTCAATTCAGTTTATTGTGTAAAGAATCACAACTTTGCCTTCGAGGCTTTACAATCTGTACAAAGAACCTCCCTGACCTTTGACCTCACATCGGATCAGGAACTCTCTTCATGATTGTGGGGCCCAAGACTCCCAACCCTGAGCCGTCTCCTCTCTGACCCACTGTGTCCGCCTGTGCGACAGTAGTGATGATGTATCTCCACTCAGAACCAACATGAAGCTCAACAACTGCTTGTCTGAACGACCTCTTTCATCACGTCCTCTGCCAACAGAGACCACCGGGAGACGTTCAAGGGAGCGTCAGCGTGTGGGGAGAATGAGAACCGTGGCGTTACGTCAAATGACGTCAGACATTACATACACACGTCTGGTTAAAGTCTCTTTCACACGACATGTGTCTCCCTGATTACATTAAACACTTTTGAATGACACTTCACTTGAAACAACAAGCTAACGCTAACTAGCTAGCACTCGCACTGTTTCATTTCCACAACACCGTTGTCATGACAGCCCCTCCCCGGGACATGCCGGGGAGACGGAACACTACGGGTATAGTGGCGACGTGGTCTCAAACTAAGCAACGTCCCAACGGACGCTGAACGTGTCGCTAACCTGTAAATGCACAGCCACCATCAAACGTGAACTTCTGGTGCTGCGAGGAGGCTGGGACACATGCGCGCAGTCTGACTGACGCTGCATGCCGGAGAGGGTACAGCGAGAGGAGGGAATGTAGACACGGACACTGACGACTGCGCTTCTGATCTTTGCTGAGTCTGGTCTTGTGAGTCTGGTCTTGGAAATCTGGTCTTGTGAGTCTGGTCTTGGTCTTGTCTGGACTTGTGAGTCTGGTCTTGTGAGTCTGGTATTGGGAGGTCTGGTCTTGTGAGTCTGGTCTTGTGAGTCTGGTCTTAGGAATCTGGTCTTGTGAGTCTGGACTTGTGAGTCTGGTCTTGTGAGTCTGGTCTTGTGAGTCTGGTCTTAGGAATCTGGTCTTGTGAGTCTGGACTTGTGAGTCTGGTCTTGGGAGTCTGGTATTGGGAGTCTGGACTTGTGAGTCTGGACTTGTGAGTCTGGTCTTGTGAGTCTGGTATTGGGAGTCTGGTCTTGTGAGTCTGGTCTTGTGAGTCTGGACTTGTGAGTCTGGTCTTGTGAGTCTGGTCTTGTGAGTCTGGTCTTGGGAGTCTGGTCTTGTGAGTCTGGTATTGGGAGTCTGGTCTTGTGAGTCTGGTCTTGTGAGTCTGGACTTGTGAGTCTGGACTTGTGAGTCTGGTCTTGTGAGTCTGGACTTGGGAGTCTGGTCTTGTGAGTCTGGTCTTGTGGGTCTGGTCTTGTGAGTCTGGTCTTGTGAGTCTGGTCTTGTGAGTCTGGTCTTGGGAGTCTGGTCTTGTGAGTCTGGTCTTGGGAGTCTGGTCTTGTGAGTCTGGTCTTGTGAGTCTGGTCTTGTGAGTCTGGTCTTGTGAGTCTGGTCTTGGGAGTCTGGTCTTGGGAGTCTGGTCTTGGGAGTCTGGTCTTGTGAGTCTGGTCTTGGGAGTCTGGTCTTGGGAGTCCAGACTCCGGAGGACGGGAGGACGTTCTTTCTGCGATTGGAACAGCGGCTTACTTGATGACGTCACCACATCAGCTGTTCTTGCTCATGAGTTTACTCCAAATATAAAATATTCACTATAAATATTTTTTACAGTCAAACTAAATATGACAACCCTGCTTTTTTCATTATTCTTTAAATATAATTATTTTATTTTTTAATTGTGTGTGTGGATATTTATATACACACAATTAAAAATCAAATAATCATGCACATATAATTGTATATATATTGTGTAAAAAATAAAAACGTATATATATATTTATATATTGTTTATAAATATTTAGATTATGTATAAATATGTGTATATATCGATAATAAATATGTTATATACATACATACATATTTGTATATATATATATATATATATTACACATAATTGCAAACAATTCGGCCAAAAGTAAAAAGATACCACTTTAGTTCAACGTTAAAGTTGAATTAAAATATGAAGTTATGAATCTTAATCCTCAGTCAAACTGAATTTAACGTTATCTGTGAATAAATAATACACTTTTTGTGCTCGTTAGATCCTCTAAACCGAATTATATCTCATGTTTAACCGCTACGGAGACATCAGAGCCAGCGGAGCATTTAAAAAAGTCCTGCCGAGATCAGGCTGCTATATATATATATATATATATATATATATATGTCTCGCTCTATATATATATATATATATATATATATATATTAAGGCTGTGAAACGATTAACAATTTTAATCAAATTAATCACAGGTTTCTGTGGATTAATCATGATTAATCACATATTACCGATATTCTCTGTATATTTTTGTGAGAACATAAAGATTTATTTAGCAGTTCTCTTCCATATGGAACATTAATATATCTTCATCCTAAACAGAATGTTTAAACAGAAAATGTTTCTCTTTGTCAACCATTAACTCCACCATGATACAATCTAAATGCCTCTCTTCCTTTAGCAGCTGCTGAGGCAAACTAACTCTGTGGGTTTTCTTCATGAACTGGGCCGTGATGAAAGGGACGGGACATTCAGATGGTGCCGCTAGAGGTGAAACTCTTGGACCGGCGCAAGGCGGACGAAAGCGAAGCATTGGTCAAGAATGTTTTCATTAATCATGAATGAAAGTTGGAGGCTCCAAGAATCAGATACCGACCAGTTACGATGCCAACTAGCGATCCGGGCGCTATTCCCATGACCGCCGGCAGCGTCCGGGAACCAAAGTCTTTGGGTTCCGGGAGTGACTTTTCTTTGGTCCGTCCCAATGCGCACACAAAGCTCTGTGGCGCAGATGGAGAGATAGAAGTGTCAACCGACACGTGACACACAGAAATGACATGCTGTTGTGTAGACACGATCCACAAGACGCGTTAGTTTAATAAAAGAACAAAGACGCGCGGGCGGAGATTACAGGGGCGGGCTAATTTTTACAATGTCATGCATCTACAATACTACACGCAGCGACTGGTAGGTCGCGATCGACATATTGAGCACCCTGATCTAGAGGAAGTAAAAGTCGTAACAAGGTTTCCGTAGGTGAACCTGCGGAAGGATCGTTACCTTCTTACGGCCCCTTCTTACTCAGAAGGCACAGGTTCTGGTCCAGGCTCTGGTCATTTCACGCCCTTGACTACTGCAACTCCCTCCTGGCTGGTCTACTGCTAAGGCCATCCGACCTCTGCAGCTCATCCAGAATGCAGCAGCTCGACTGGTCTTCAGCCTCCCGAAATTCACCCACACCCGCCTCCTCCGCCTCTCTCCACTGGTTACCGGTGGAGCAGCATCCGCTTTCAAAACACTGGTCCTGGCGTACTGCTCTGAACGGATCGGCCCCGCCTACATCCGGGATATGGTCACACCGTACACCCCGGCACGTTCGCTCCGCTCGGCAACAGCCAATCGTCTTGTGCCTCCTGCACCTCGAGCTAATCACTCTACATCCAGACTGTTGCTGTCCTGCTCCTCAGTGGTGGAACGAGCTCCCCACTGACATCAGGACAGCAGAAAGTCTCGACATCTTCCGCATGAGACTGAATACACATCTTTTCCGACTATATCTGGATTAAAACACAGATTTGCACTTCAGTGGCACTGGGATGGCACTTATTGTGGTGCTTTTGTGGTTTGACTGAGTTGAGGAAGTGTTGCTTCCTGTGTTCTTGTTGTTCTTGGTTTGTACTCTAGGTTGAAATGCACTTATTGTAAGTCGCTTTGGATAAAAGCGTCTGCTAAATGACATGTAATGTAATGTAATTACCGATGAACAGCACGACCGTCTGCATTAGAGCAGGAAATAGTTCAGATTAAATAGATATATTGGAAGCTCATTCTGCGTTAAATGCGTTAAAAAAAAAACTAATTAATCCTGTAATTTAATCATAACGCGTTAACGCCTTATTTTTCACAGCACTAATATATATATATATATATATGAGATGAGGCTGCTCTCGGCGGGTATTTGGACCGTGTTTTGTGAGAAGCGAACTTTGAATTGGAACATGTACTCATGGCTGCGACTGATGACGTTTCACGAGTCCACGAGAACACAAGAACAGAGAAGTACACAAGAACAGAGAAGTAAACATGTACAGAGAAGTACACAAGAACAGAGAAGTACGCAAGTATAGAGAAGTACACAAGAACAGAGAAGTACACAAGAACAGAGAAGTACACATGTTCAGAGAAGTACACAAGTACAGAGAAGTACGCAAGTATAGAGTACACAATAACAGAGAAGTACACAACAGAGAAGTACGCAAGTATAGAGAAGTACACAAGAACAGAGAAGTACACAAGAACAGAGAAGTACACAAGTACAGAGAGTACAGAGAAGTACGCAAGTATAGAGAAGTACACAAGAACAGAGAAGTACACAAGTACAGAGAAGTACACAAGAACAGAGAAGTACGCAAGTATAGAGAAGTACACAAGAACAGAGAAGTACACAAGTACAGAGAAGTACACAAGAACAGAGAAGTACACAAGAACAGAGAAGTACACAAGTACAGAGAAGTACACAAGAAGAGAGAAGTACGCAAGTATAGAGAAGTACACAAGAACAGAGAAGTACACAAGAAGAGAGAAGTACGCAAGTATAGAGAAGTACACAAGTATAGAGAAGTACACAAGTACAGAGAAGTACACAAGTACAGAGAAGTACACAAGTACAGAGAAGTACACAAGTACAGAGAAGTACACACATACCTGCAAACTCATGAGGGGTGAAAAAGGTGACAAGGGGGGGGGGGGGTGCAGGTGACTTTTGTTGTTGTCACCACATCCACGTTGTTTGAAGCCTCAAAGCTTTTAGAACCACAACTACAGTCATTTTATTGTTCTGACCACAAATCTAAATAATGATAATAAAGTTTAAGAACAAAAGGTCCTCCGCTCTGACTCAGCCCTATAATGATAGAAATAACAAATATACATGGTCATTATATATAATATGGTTAAAGTCATTCATGAACCAACTTCCTTTTCCCTGAACAGTCCTCATGGACTTGTCCCTGAATCTGTCTGTTTGTTTGTCACGATACTCATATTATAACTTCTATACATATTACAGACCTGCCATAAATATCATGATACCCGATACCAGAATTCAATACAATACCATAAAAACAATATGGTACCATAAATACGAGACTGGTATATTTATCTATAATAGTAATAAATAAAACATCTGTTTTACCAACTTGTTCAACACTTAAATGTCAGTAATATTCGTCTTAAGACAGCCAGATATGAATGAAACGACATGGTTCCATCAGAGCATTGATGATCACTATGAGGCCGTTATGACCAGAGGATACACAGTTCATCAGGATGAGCAGCTGGAGAGTTACACAACTTTACAAACTGGAACATTTACCTTCTGGCATCTTTTTATTCTTTAAGCCGAAGTCTCTAAGCTCCGCCTCTTCTCTCGCTGTGAGCTGCGCAGCGCAGTGTGCGCAGACAGCTCGACACGGAGCAGCGCGTGCGCTCTGATCGCTCTCTTAATGAAGTATCGACACTAAAAATATGCTAAATCACATCGTGTTTAACGTACGGGTACTTTGTTAGCATCGCTACACCGTGCAGCGTGACAGCAGCAGATGTAGCGGCTAACATTCAAGCTAACCTGAACCCCCAAACGCTGTGGACATCTGAACGCTGATTGGCCGAGACGCGACACGTCCATCAAAGATGTTTTATTGCGAAGAGCACCACTCCACATTTTTCTCCGCGTCTCACTGCAATCTCAACGGCAGCGGGCCAGGTGACCCCCCCCCCCCAAAACAAAAACTCTTCGGATCTCCACGATTCACGTGGACGACCTATTTTGAGTTCAAAACGGTGAATTTCACCGAAAGGTGACAAGTTTGCAGGTATGTACACAAGTACAGAGAAGTACACAAATACAGAAAAGTACGGACAAGAACGCATCTTGAGAAACGGCCAGTGAGCCTTTCAGCTGAGCGGACCACCTCTTACTGCGCATGCGCTTTACGTTTTAAAGCAACACTATGTAACTTTTGGACCTTAAAATAACAGCTTGAAAAAAATGGTGCCGCTAATATGACGATTTGCGTCTCCGCTATTGCCATCGGGGGTCTGTGGGGAAATAACTCCGCTATGTAAGATTCTGGAGCGCCGGCACATCCGGGCGGATGTACTCGACCTGCTTTCTGGCAGTGATTACGCAATGTCATAAAGTGCCACTCACCGCAGCTACAGTATAAGGGTAGCTTTTTATGTAGCTTTTGGTGTTGTCAACAATATTGTATTCGATCACACGTACTCCACATTTGCAGTCCCCAAAACAAAAGGAAATGACTGCAAGACCACCCCAAAAGCCGGCAAACAGCTGACCGGAACGGGCGCGCGCTCAATCCCCCGTGCTTCACCCTAGTCCGGTGGGTGCTGGCCAGTTCACAGTGTTCCTGCAGTCTTCTATTAGTGATCCCGCCGTTGGCGAATCCAAAATAGAAAGTCGCCGGATTGCTGCCGTTCTGAGTCCGCCGTCGGTCAGCGCGCTCCAAACAAAAAAAACCTTGCGTCACCTCCCCCTCGTCACCTTTTATAACCCGTGACACGTACAAATAATAATATTAAAGGACAACACATGATCCCAACTCAATACAAGTGTATGCGAGGCTGCATCTATCATCACTGGGTATTTACGACACTGAAATCGATACCTAAATACCTAAAAACCTGAAGGGGGCGCCAAAAGTGAAAAGTTACAGTGTTGCTTTAAATCGCCATATTCCAGCCGATTTACTGGAGCCAATCAAACGAGCCAAATGTCCCCCTGCTTTACTGTGATTGGTCCATGATGTTGGAGGGCGGGAGAATGGGCCATCGCGTATTAGAGGGATGTTCATTAACACAATTGTGGCTAAAATACTCCACAGTTTGTAAAACAAAGTTATGTCATGACTGACAGGTACATACTTCTATAAATGAAATGCAGGAGCAGCCTGTAAGCGCATGACTGTAGGGTTAGAGGTCAGATACATTTCAACTAAACCAATTGAGAGAATGTTACCAATATCTCACGAAACTCACGCTTCAAAAGATTTGAATAACATCTAAAAAATTATGTTGTTTTCATGTTTAAAAAAAATGTGTAGGGAAGTGTGGTTTACTGTAAATATAATAATATATTTTCTAGGAAATAGTCAATTGAGATTATGAGTTTGTTTGAGTCTGACCACACACACACACACACACACACACACACAATGTCGAGGCGCTGCAGTCCCCTCTTTCACCAGTAGAGGCTGCCCAGGAGCAGCCGAGGCCCACGGAGCCCTTGGCAGTTGAAACGCGCCTTATAAGGGCATGAGCTCTCCTCTGGGTGCCCCGGGCAGAGCGTCGTACATCCAACTGCGCATGCGTCGTTGGGAGATGGACCGCGAGGAGCCTCCGGTGTCTGTCCCCGTGTCTCCAGGAGAAATGATGAGACTGTTGGTGAAGCAGCGAGTCCACGCGGCCGTTGAAGAGTCTTTTGGGCTGTTGGACACATTGACAGCAGCTTATGAGGACACCGTGTCTCAGCTCAGAGAACAATGGCGACACACAGCAGGTCGGTGCTTCTTCTTCTCTGGTCCCGCGGGTTTAACTGGCGGCTTTTCAGCCCCACGGTCCGTTGTTGCCACTTGAGATGTGACGCGCCTCCACGGTGCTCCGGAGGAGGGCGTGGACGCTGTGCGAGATGAACTGGTGTTTGAATGAAGTGGTTTTGGTACGCGTGCGCAGACGTGCCGTCGGAGTGGCCTCTCAGGACCCGGATGACTCGCTATGAAGTGCGCATGTCCATCGCTTAGCCTCCGCGTCACGTCCTTTTGATGTAGCGCTCATGTTTTACGGACTAAACACGGAGGACTTTGCTGTAAAATGCCACACCTGTTCGGGAGGCTGTAGTTCAGACGCCGAGGACAAAGTAGGTGGCCCTGCTGATGCCTGTTCAATATGCTACGAGCTTCAGTCAACACTTGACAACACGCTCTTGTTGTCGGTCTGGTTTCATGTCATACGTCGTTATCTGACGTCCAGTCGATGTGAGACCAGTCTCCTCTTCATACAGTGTGTCATGAAACATGCAGCCCGTGGTTTACAGCCAGCTCGCCCACTGCTGTGGGAAACTGTGATGTTTTATAAGTATAAGTATAACGAGACATCCTGTGTGTATATATATATATATATATTCAAAAACCCTGGGTGTTGAACCGAAGAAAATGTCCGGTGTCGAAAAGTTATAATAAAGCGTATTTAATAAAAAGTATTACCAAGAGTCGATAATAACTAATAACTGTTCCGATACAGAGTATAGACTCTCGGCCGAGGACTTCTAAGGCTTCTTAATCCACAGACCACTCCTGGCTCTTCCACCTGCAGTTAACTGTCTCTCTCCACCTGAAGCATCTCAGCTTCTTCTTCTTCTTCTTCAAATTTGAATGGCGGATCGCAACCAACTTGCCGAAGTGCAACTCGCCACCTACTGTACCGGAGTGTGCAGATTCATGTATAACTGTACTAATTAACTACTCAAAAACAAAATAAACCAATAAAACAAAACAAAATACTAATTAACTGACCAACTACTGACCATGCCAACAGACCTACTCGCCACTAAATCCTGCGGCCTAGCCCCGTATCTTTGGAAAATCGCAGCAAAGCCCTGTAGCACTCATGCCCATCCTGGTCCGCTGCCAGCACTCACTCCACCTCCGTCCCCGCTGACACATTTTTTCCTTCAACCATTTTCTTTCAGAGCTGTATTTCACACACTTCATGATAACATGCTCCACATCCTCAGTCTCGTTACAAAAGTTACATTTAGCTGTTCCCACTTTTGCCATTAAGAACAGAGTTGCATTCAGCCCTGTGTGCCCGAATCTTAACCTTGATATGATGACCTCCTCTCTCCGACACTTCCCTTTGAATAACTTTACATTCATGGATTTTTGTATATTGTGATAGTGCCTTCCTTTGTCGTTGTTGTCCCACTTCCTCTGCCATAATTCCCTCACTGCCTCTCTATAACTGCTTTTGCTTCCCCTTTCCCAAACGGAATACTCAGTATTTCCTCCTTCCTGAGTTTAAGCGCATTCTTAGCGATCCTGTCCGCTCTCTCATTTCCCTCAACACCCATGTGGAATGGAGGGCAGAGGAAGCAGTTCAAGAGGCAGATGCAAGGCTGCATCACAGAAGCCTGGTGGGAGTGGTCACACGAGGTCGAGCAGGGCTAGGATCCTTTCCAACTCCCCAAATGAACACCAGGGGGAAGGAAGGGCGTCGACTTGTTCAGGAGGAGGTGGGAGCAGCAGTGGAGGAGACGAGAACCTGCAAGGCAGTGGGAATGAAGCAACAGGGAGCTTGGACGAGGTGGGAGAATGCGGTTGAAAGGAAAGTGACCTGGGCTGAGCTTTGGAAAGCCGAGCCTCACCGCATCAAATTCCTCATCCAGGCAGTGTATGACGTGCTTCCAAGCCCGTCAAATCTGCACATATGGGGCATAGCAGAGACACCAGCATGCCCACTGTGTTCCAAGCGAGGAACCCTGGAACACATCCTCAGCTGCTGTACAAGGGCACTAGGAGATGGTCGGTACAGGTGGAGGCATGACCAAGTCCTCAAGACCATTGCTGAAGCTATCAGCGCAGGACTGGCGTGGGCAAAGCAGTTCCGACCCTCCAAGAAAACCATCGCCTTTGTCAGAGCTGGGGACGAGCCAACTGCTGCCAGAAGAACATCATCTGCAGGCATCCTGACGTCTGCAAGAGACGGGCAGTTGTTGGTGGACCTTGAACATCAGCTGAAGTTCCCCAGCCATATTGCAGTCACCACCCTGCAACCAGACATCGTCCTTGTGTCTGAGTCCACCAAGCAAGCAGTGCTGCTGGAGCCGACAGTCCCGTGGGAAGATCGTTTGGAAGAAGCCTTTGAGAGGAAGCTCTCCAAGGACGCAGGACTGGTCAGTGACTGCCAGCAGGCTGGCTGGAGAGCAAGCTGTCTCCCTGTGGAGGTTGGATGCAGAGGATTTGCAGCCCGTTCCTTGGCCAGAGCCTTCAGTAGTTTAGGCATCGAGGGTGAGAGAAAGAGGAGAGCCATCCGCAGTACCAGTATGCGGCAGAGAGAGCCTCAAGATGGCTGTGACTCAAAAGAGGGGAGCCATGGAGTCATGGTAGCTAGCTAGCCATCTGGACACTAGCTGGGGTCTGATCAGCCCCGGCTGGGTCACCTGGAGGAGGCGTATGATGTTGAAAGACCCGAAACGTCCAATGATTCCAGGAACATCACTGAAGATGTGTCCAGATTAGGCATCAGTAGATGTATGTACACAGAGCAGGAACCCAGCAAAAATACACACTCGTCCCCAGCCTTTGGATTCATTGATATCTCCATCACTAAATCCTCCCGTACAGAGCGTTTGGTCCTAATGCTGTTCAACGCTGCAGCAGAGTCTGAACAGATGACTACTCTCCAGGGTTTTTCCTGGGTCAAAATGGGTCTTAGGTGCTCCCAAAAAAATGTTTGGCGCGCTGTGCGCGCCATATCTATTCGTGCACGTCAGGCTGTTGAGTGATCAGCAGCTGGCCGCTCTGTCCATTCGCGCACCTCACAGTTGCGTATTGATCAGACAAGAAGACACGCTTATCAACTCCAATGTCCCCCCCCCCCCCCCAACAACTCTTCTCGGCTCGCGGAGCCAGAGCTCCGATGCCGGCGCGCGCCTCGCTCAGCCGTGATGCGCGCACACAGGTGAGCACACCTCAGTGTTAAATTAAGCTAAGGGCACCAACATGGCTAGCGGCACTAGTCCCGCCCCCCTGAAGCTGTAAACCAGGGGAAACACTGAACTTGATTACTATTGATCAAAACAGAACGAGGGTTCGGCTGTAGCCGACTTGAAACATACTATTGAGAACTGTGACGACCCGTCCCCACCACTCGGTGTGTGTTGGCTCTTGGTCTTGTGCGTTTCCTGCAGGCTCTGGTGGAGGTGGGGACAGGAGGAGTTGATGAGCTACACCTGGGCCGGGTGGAGCGCGGACCATAAAACCCTCGTCGCCATTGAGAAGGCTCTCGCTCACACACGCACCCATACACGCCTACACCACTGACTACTGACAAGGAACTTTATATTTATTCCGTTTATTGAGTGTTTTTGTAAATAAACCTCGATACGGTTGCCTTTACCTCGTCTCGACTTCCATCTTTGCTACAACTTAAGAGCCGGGTTATTCGCAGTCATGTCTGTAACCAGCCTGTTTCCATTATTCTGGAGGGAATGTGTCTGTTATTCAGAACTTCTTCGTTGTGTTTTCGATGCCAGTTCGGTCTCCTTCTGCTGCTCTGCTCTGCAAACAGGGTTAGCTTCAGGCTGTTAGCTCGTTAGCTCCATGCTCTTAGCTAGATAACTGCGGCAAGATTCGTGCGTTCCACTTGTCTGCAGCTCTTTAGACCCCTCCCCCCGTTGTAGTCCAGAGAGTTTCAGTCCCAGGACTTTGGAACGACAGACAGGGGAAACTAAACAGCGCATTACTCACTGAGCACCAGCTGACAGCTCCGTTAGCAGCCTGCTCCCGTAGCTCCGTGGAGCTCTCTAGGCTGAGGGAACGCAGGTCTCTGATCTGCCGAATAGTCCAGTCACGTGAAATAATAAAACGATGTCATTGGCCAATGAGCGCACATTTTTGCGACCCAAGATTCACGTTTCATCCGCCAATGAGAAGCCGTCCTTGCCGAAACGACTGAAATATTTTCTCGATGCCGTACACACACGTTAGACCGCCTCGAAAAAGGGGAGGGGCTTCTCTCCGTGATAATGGCGATATATCATATTTTTTCACATTAACTTAAGTGGTTGTTGACAGGCTGACGGTCTCCCACACACATTTAGCGCATCAACACGGTATATTTACTATTTAAATGATTTGGCATATAATGTTTTTTGACAGGATGTATTTTTTTTTTTTTTTTTCATCTCAAAATTTTAAGAGGGGCGGCGCCTA